>NC_056727.1:1082097155-1082157155 GCF_019279795.1 Protopterus annectens | reverse complement strand
GCCAAATAAGTTGTCTTTGTGCAAGGGTGTGTCCAATAATTTGGATTTGACATGGTCTGGCAAGGTCTGTTCCTTAAGCCAAGCATGCCTTCTAAGGAGAGAACCAGTGACTGCTGCCCTGCAAGAATCTTCTAGGGCGTCAAAACCACATTGTAAGGTGTGCTTAGTTACTTGACTTGCAGAATGCATTACCTCTTGTAACTCTTTATTTTCTGTACAAGCAGGGAAAGAAGATATTTTTTGTTTCAGGAGTTCAATGGTATGTTGCTGATATTTCAGCATGTGGAAATGACAATTTAATGCTCTAACAGCAAGAGTAGCAGAGGCGTATACTTTTTTACCCCATCTATCTAATGCTCGGGAATCCCTATCTGGGGGGGGGGGGGATTCTTAGCTGAAGTTGCTTTGATTCCTTTAGGTCCTTGAAAGATGACCTTGGTGTCAGCAGTAGGATTTTTGAAAAGAAATTTGTGAGAGTCAGGGACTCTGTAATACCTGTCAGGTTTCCTGGGAGCAGAAGGGAGGGTGTCAGGGGTCAGACTGGATTCCATAAAAAATCATCCACAACATCCAGGACAGGAGGAATGGGCAGAGGTCTGTGTTGTGGATGATCTAAGAATTCCCTGTCTCTCTTTTTTGACTGAGGATAGTTCTGACATTCCCACTGGAAATGCTCCCTTAAAGTATGTAGGGTTTCCCCAAAGGGAAAGTCCTCGGGTGAAGAGGCTGAAGGGATGGATTCCTCTGCATCAGAATCTTCATAAGCAGAAAAGGGTTGCATATCTTCACATTCAGATGCATCAGAGTCATCGGACTCCTGTTCAGACAAAACTACCGGGGACAAGTCTCTTTTTCTCTTGGAAGGGGTAGCCTGGCTTCCCCTAATAAGCATTATAAGGTCTTCCACCATTTTAAGCATCTGATACTGAGGAGAGGAAGCAGGTGCCTGAGCTTGGGTCATTGTTTTTTTGGGCCTTAGAAACTCAGTTGTTTTCGAAAGAACTAAAGACATGAAAGAAGTCTGTCTGTGTCGAGTATCAGTAGTGCGAAGTACTTCCACAGAAGCTAGTGCCTGATCAGCGGCTCCGGACCCATCCAAGGTAGAGACAGTCGCAGAATCCTTAGTCAAAGAAGAGTCTCGTGGCATACCAGACTCCGAAAGGATCTTGGGTAGCAGCCTGTGAATCCACAGAAGCAGGCGTCAGGGGCTGCGAAAGCACCTTACTGAGGACCGGAGAACTGACGACTAGCTTAACGGAAGCATCGGTGGCAGTTTTGGACCTGTGCAGTCTGTCTTTATCCTTACGTTTTTTTGGAAGATTGGTAGTTGGATGGCTTACCGAAGCCATATCAAAATTCGTGGGCTGACAGCGAAAATATCTAGCTACAATAAGGGCCGTATAGTTCTGGTGTTGAACAAAGCACAAAAGCGACAGCAGGGGATGTCGTGGTCTGGGCCTAAAAAGGTGACGCAGTAAGAATGAAAGTCTCGATGTGGTATTTGCTTTCCACAGGCAATACAATTGTTAACTTTTTCTGACATCGGTTAGAGGAAGAAGAAAGGATCCCCAATGGGGTACTTAGCCTTAGAAGACTAACTTCAATTCGGAAACGAAAACTCAGGTAGCGGCCGACCGCCACTTGTATGAACTGCTTCTGCTTCGGGCTCCTCAGCAAGAAAGACTGATGTAATGGCATCGGCTGCCTGATTTTCTACCACTGACAACTTGACGTCAGTCCTGGAGCGACAGCAACTGATGCAGAAATACTAAGCCTCTGGTATTTGGGCCGATTGAGGGTTACCCTGGCAGGATAACCCAAATGTGATGACTGCAACAGTGAAACACGAAGAACATCAATAGATATGTGTTTAATTATCTGAACATTAGCTATTAAATTACATTTACTTTTTCTTTAGTTCTGACGTGTACAAACATTAACCTACTCTAATCAGTACAATACTTTAAGATCCTCAGAAATGTGCAAACTTTCTTTAACTTTCTTTCTTGCAGCTTACATTGAACTTCAAAATTATTTTCTGCATCACTGGACATATACTCCAAACATCTTGAAACCCTCCCCCCTTACCACATAAGTAAATTTTCTTCATTCATATCTTGTGTTTGGAGTTGGTCATCTCATCAATGATATTCAGAATCCCTCACCATATCTCTCAACCATACCAAATTCCTCAGTAAAAATATTGGGAGTGCTGCGAATTCCCGATTGGCCCCTTTAATTTACAAATTTCTTGGATTTTTTTTTAAAGTTTTTTTTTTTGGGGGGGGTGCGTGGGGGGTTGAATTTGTTCTTGACATCATCATGTGCAAGGCGAGTATGATGACGTCTAGCTTCACGAGGCAGACAGACAGCATGTCAGCATTTAACTGCAATTTAAACTTATTTATGTGCAGCAGTCAAGAGGTGCAGAGTCAGACCGGTTCGTGGGTTTTTCCTCTTCTTATTCAGGCAGAGCACATCTTTCTTCCCAAGAGGTTTTCTTTGGGCTTGCTGCATTCCTATTTTTTTTTATTTTATGTCCAAAAGAAATGAGCTGCAATGTCCGAGACAAACTTTAGTGTGACAAACAGGAGCTGCATTCTTATTTTAGTGTATTTTATGTCCGAAAGAACAAACAGGAGCTACAGTGTGTGCAACAGCTAAGAGAACAAACAGGAGCTGCATTCGTATTTATTTTAGGGTATTTCTTATCTATGTCCGAGAGGACAAATGGGAGCTGGAAGCATTCATTTCTTATTTTAGTGTGTGTGTTTATTTTAGTATTTATGGTCCCAGAGAACAAGTGTGTGTGTGTGTGTGTGTGTGTGTGTGTGTGTGTGTGTGTGTGTGTATTAGAGATACCCACACTAAAACCCTGTACCTTGTGTACAAGAAGCAAGAGCCTAAATTCTTTACCCATACCACCACTTGTGATTGAAGGAGTGTCTGAAATGTTTGGCTCATACTTTTTGATTGTTCCTCTTAAAATTTGTGGTTTTCTGGCAAATCATTGAGAAATGAATTCACTAAATAATGACAGCCAAGTTTCAGTCTTCATATCTTTCAGGAAACGCATGGTAACACAACTTGAAACAATGTTTAAAATGTGTCCCTGGTTTTGGGCCTTTGTCCCCCCCCCCCAATACATTTTGGCTTTTTTCAGATTTCTTGTGCTGCTAGTTCTTCAGGGGGAGCGAAGTTTAGTGCTGCTTATGCCAAGTCTGTGTTGATAATAGTACAACAGGTAGAATACTTGCTCTTGACGTAGAAGGCCATGGGTTCTACTCCCATAGTATGTAGATGGACTGCTGATACTGTACTGTGTTGTACTTTTAAAGGAGGTGGATGCTGCAGTCCTGAGAATATCTTCTTTGGCGGAGATACCTAGTAACTATGAACCTGTTATCAGTTTGCCATCCATTTTCTATTGCAATGTTACTAGCTTATCATTTTTTTTAATGCAACATAGGCAATTTATTCCTGAAGGGCAACAGGCACTTTATTTGTAGATGAAACAATGAAATATAAAGTTGTTTGCTAGCAGCAACCTCTTCATTAGTTACAGTCTAGATCTCTTTAATGTGGAATTATTTAGATGACTTTTACTTCTGCAGAGATTGTGAATATTTACTGATACTGGTGGACTGTAGTAGTTTGAGTACACTTTTATGATGGGAATATTCTGAATTGGCAGTTTTGTCATTATTGGTTCATGCATTTTGTTTCATTGCTTACTGGAAAAATGTTCATAACAATAAATTTAAAATGCATTCTAACAAGTGTGCTGTATTAGACAAAGAATATAATTTAATACAATCAGGAAGGTGTATCAATGAAAAGAAATCACAACTGGTGCCCACACAAAAATTGTATTCCTGGGAGCAAGCTTGAACAGAACTTCCCAGATTGCCTTTCTCACTCCAGAAAAACAGATCTATTTGAACAACTACTTCAAACACATGGCCACCAAAACCCAGCTATCTGCAAGGAAAATACTGCAAGCCCTAGGGTTCATGGCCTCATGCATTCTGCTAATTCCATATGCACGACTGCATATGAGGAAACTTCAACAGTCATTCCGATCATTCCTTGTCTAAGGGCAGAGTTTCTTTGGTGGGCAGAAGTATGCAACCATAACAAGGGACTGCCTTTCACTCAACCCCCTCGCCGCCCAAACCCTGACTACAGATGCATCAGACTATGCATGGGGGGGGGGGGGGGGGGCTCACGTCAGGCAAATGCACTCAGGGAAAGTGGACCCCAGGACAAATTCTTTCTCCTGCACATCAATCAAAACGAGATGTTAGCTGTACACTATGCTCTGACAGCCTTCAAATACCTAATCCTTCCAGGACAGCTGCTGATAAAAACAGACAACACCACATTTCTGTGGTACATAAACAAACAGGGGGGAACTCATTCTTACCCACTCTGCAGGTTAGCCATGGCCCTGTGGAACACAGCCTTGAGCAACCAAGAGCATCTGCAAGCTCAGTTCCTGCCAGGCAAACAGAATTCACTGGCAGATGACTTAAGCAGAAATCTCCTGGACCCACATGAGTGGAAATTGGAGCCCGACACCTTCAACCTTCTAATCCAGAGGTGGGGGACACCGGAGGTGGACTTCTTTGCCTCCCCCGAGAACCACCAGTTGAGCAAATGTTGCACCAGGACCACTCACAGCAGGGCATGGAAGGTGGATGCCTTATCCTTCATATGGGAAAACCTCTCAATTTATGCCTTCCCCTTCTGACCCTCCTCTCAAAGGTACTACTCAAGATCAGACAGGACAGCCCAAGGGCAATTCTTATTGCCCCAGATTGGCCATGCCAGCACTGGTACCCACTCTTAGGCAGTCTGACAACAGTGCCACACTGGCACCTTCATCAGATTCCTTCCCTGCTATCTCAGCAGGAAGGACAGAGTTTGCATCCACAGCTGCAAACCCTAAACCTTGCAGCCTGGCTTATCCCCTAAATACTCCACCAGCAACCCTCAGCAAGCAGGTGCTGGACATCATTCTTGAGGCCAGAAGGCCTAGTACTAGAAAATCCTATGCTGAAAAGTGGAAAAGATATTGCTCTTGGAGTCAGTCTCAAGGAAATGACACAGCTGTGCCCTCCTTACCTCAAATCCTTGATTACCTAGCAGAGCTACTCCACACAGGCCTGTCCTTCTCTATTAAGATTTATGCCTCTGCCATCTCAGCTCATTATAATACTGAGCCACCTCTATTCTCTCACCCTCTCATCAAACAGTTTCTGAGAGGGGTAACAACTTAAGGCCCCTAGGAGAGCACCCATCCCTGCCTGGGACCTTAACTTTGTACTGGAAAAGCTCATGCTCCCCCCTTTTGAACCTATAGCTTCAGCAGAATTAAAATCCCTTTCTTGGAAAACAGCCTTGCTTTTAGCCATAACCTCAGCTAGAAGAGTTTATGAGTTACAGGCACTAATGGCTGTGGAACCCTTCATTATTTTCCATGCTGACAGGATTTCCCTCAGGACTAACCCGTCCTTTATGCCTAATGTGGTCTCCAGTGTGGCTCTAAACCAAGCTATCTATTTGCCAACCTTTTTCCCTAATCCTCAAAATAAAGGGGGAGAGGATCCTGCACTCCTTGAATGTGCTCAGACAGCTCAGGTTCTACCTTGACAGGACTAAACCTTTCAGAAAACCTGACCAACTGCTAGTCAGCTTTGCTACAGGGGCAGAGGGCAAGGCCATTTCAAAGCAAACCATTTTCAAATGGATAGCACACTGCATCCATTTCTGCTACAAGCACCATGGAAAATCTACCCCACAGGGGATCAGAACACATTCCACTAAGGCTATTTCCACTTCTACAGCATTTCCCAGGGGGAGTCTCTAACAAGGACATTCTGGAAGCTGCCACCTGGGGTTCTGTACACACTTTCACCAAGCATTACCACTTACCTATTTTTTCTAAATCCAGAGCTGGATTTGCTACAGCAGTCTTACAAGGTCTGCTAGCCAGCCCTAACTCTTCTTGAATGCCTCCACCCTTTCTCAGCTTTGGGAATCAACCCAAGTGTGGTGACTGCAACAGTGAAACACAAAGAACATAGCACAGTTGTGTACACTTACCATAAATGTAGATGTTCGAGTGTATTCACTGTTGCAGTCCTGGTTTCCCTCCCTTCAGCCCCCTGTTTTTCTCTATCCTTTCTACCTATCCTCTATATGGCCATTTTTTTATGGCAGGGGTATTTACGTTTTACTGGTGGTGTTCCACACCATATACTAGCTTCCTATTTGGAGGGCTCCTGACATTTGGGGCAAGAAAAACTGATGTAATGGCAACAGCTGCCTATTTTATACGCTTGATGACCTGACATCATGGAAGAAGCGACAGCATCCGATGCAGAAATCCCAATACTCTGGTATTCGGGCCGACTGAGGGCTACCTGCAGGCAGATAACCCAAGTGTGATGACTGCAACAGTGAAACATGAAGAACACGGTTAAATATGGTTTTCAGAGTCCATTTTATATGGATGAAAGCACAAGTCCAGTACAGAAAACAAGTAATCCAAAACACCAGAAGGAATGAAAGGACACCATGAAAGGATCAAAAGTTTATTCCAAGTACTTAAGTGCTTTCTTATAGGTTCATAGGTTCATAGGTTGGTACTAGGCTATCAGCCCTAGGGCCTATACAAGCCTAGCCATAACAATTCCCTGGCTATTTCTTCCCACATTATTTACTTTCCTGGACCCCTGTCTAGCAGGGCGACTGACGTGATCCCTGGGGTGAATTTCCTTTCTCCCATCCAATCGTCAAGGTTCCTCTTGAAGAGGTCCAAAGAGGCACTCTGCTTGACATGTATGGGCAATCTATTCCAGAGTCTGGGGAGTCTCTGGGTCAGGAACCTATCCCTCCAGCATGTTTTGTTTATTGTGATGACAAGGTTTAGATCCCTGGAGCGTGTAGCTCTGAGGGATTGGGATTTCTTTAAGTGTAGCATGTCCAACAGCTCTGGGTTTGACATGGCCTTGTATGTTAAGCAGAGATCGCCTCTGAGTAGACGATATGCAACAGGGTATAGCTGGAGTTTTTTAAGGGGGTCAGCGTAGGGCATCTGCTTTAGGCCTGTGATTCTTTTAGTGAGGCATTTCTGAGGCCTTTCCAGTTGTTGCAGATGTCTTGAGAGGTACATACCAAATGGGGCGTTGTATTCTATAATGGGTCTAATGAGGGATGAGTACAGTGGGACAATGACCTCCTTTTTTCTGGATGAAAAGCCCTTCGTGATGAGGTGTGCCACATAGAAGGATTTCCTGACTGTTGTGGCGATGTGGTTATCGAAGGTGAGACCACTGTCCACCTGTGTCCCTAAGTCTCTTATCACACTTTCTGTGTTTAGTGTACTGCCACCTATATGGTAATTCATGGATACATGGTTTTTTCCCAAAGGGGATAACCATTCCTTTCCTTGCATTGAGCTTGAGCCCATGGCTCTTGGAACCAGCAACTGTTTCTGTAAGGCCCTTTTGTAGAGTATCCACATCATTTGGGATTCAATAATGGCTCCCAGTTTGCAGTCATCTGCAAACTTTGTTAGCCAGAGTCCCTTAGTGTTGACCTGTACTTCAGAGAAGTAGATGCCAAACAAGAGTGGCCCCAGGACTGAACCCTGAGGTACTCCACTTGTCACTTGTCTGGAGCTGGATTTGGAGTCGGCTACTTTTACAGTGTGGGTTCTATCAGTAAGCCATTTAGCAACCCATTGGGTGACATAGGGATTAATGCCCAACTTAGTAAGTTTATCTATGATTCCAGAGTGGGGGATGGTGTCAAAGGCCTTGGCAAGGTCTAGATAGGCTGTGTGGACCACCTTACCCTTGTCCATGGCTCTGGAGACTGATTCAAAGAAGTCAATCAGGTTCAGGAGACAAGATCGGCCCTTCACAAACCCAAACTGGGTGGGGTCCAGTGTTTGAAGGTTGCCAATGTCTTTGTTTATAAGTTCCATGATAATACGCTCCATGGCCTTGCAGATAAGGCTTGTCAGACTGATGGCACGGTAGTTTCCGGGATCCAAGGTGGATCCCCCCTTGTGGATTAGGATAACTGTAGCTCTGCGCCACTCAGTGGGCACGAAACCTGAGGTGAGGCTATGATTAAACATGACACTTAGGTGAGGTGCCAGTTCATATTGTAGTTCATGTAGTACACAGCCCGGGATGTCATCTGGTCCCATGGATGCTGTATTCTTGGCTTTAGAGAGTGTGTTTTGTACCTGTGTGGCCGTTATTCCTGGAATTTGGCAATCTTCCAGTATTGAGATGGGCCATTTAGGGGTGAGAGGGGGGTGAAGTTGGCACTGAATCGATCTGCCAGGATATTGGCAATATCCTTTGGATCAGTATATTTAATGCCATTCTGTTTTAGCTCAGAGCAGATCTGAGCATTGCCATTTAGATTCTTGACATAGTTATAGAATGCTTTGTGGTTGTCTTTGGAATCTTTGGCAATTTTATTTTCGTAACTAGCTTTGGAGGATTTTATGAGGCATCTCAGTTTCTTACTGAGGCTAGTAAGGGAGTTTTTTGCATCCTGGGATTTTCCTCTTTTCTGCAAAAGTTTCTTCCTTTTGTTGTAAAGTTTGTTTATGGCAGGGTTCCACCAGATTGACTTCCTTTTTTTGGATGAGAGCATTTTGTTTCTATTTGGGATGGCACGATTCATGCATGAGTGGATGTGCTCGTACAGTGCCCTAGTGTAGGATTCAGCAGTTGAACTTTCAGTTCCCGTCTGCATGGGTGTTATGAAGTTTGTCACTTCTGACTTGAGTAGCATGAAATTGGCTTTGGAGAAGTTTTTTATGGTGGTTTCTTTACTGGGGGTGGGGTGGGGGTGGGATGTGGATGTTAAGGGTGATTAGCTTATGGTCAGACCTGACTAACGAGGGGGTGACCATAGGTATGGAGCATTGATTTCCCATGTTGGTAATGACCAGGTCTAGGATATTGGAGCCCCTGGTGGGACTATGGATTAGTTGATCCAGGGCATTGGAATTTATGAATTCCAAGAACCGTTGCGCAAAGATGTTGGGACATGAGTAGTTTTCCCAGTTAATGGCAGGGTAGTTAAAATCACCCAGTATTAGGGTGTTCGGTTCTATCTTAATATTTTCCAGTATGTTTAGAAAGGTGTAGTGAGAATCTTGGGGTATGGTGGGGATCTGTAGCAAGCTACAATTTGGATTGCAGTCTTACCTAGTGTTAGTTGCACTTGGAGAATTTCAGACACATTGTGTTGGCCAACTAGCCTGGTGGTGTGAATATTGACACTCCTCCACCTTTAGTGTTTCGGTCCTGGTTTGGTGGCCGAAAAGTGTGGTAAGAGTTGTAGCCTGGTATTGCAGGGATGCTCTCTGGAGCCTTGAACCAGGTCTCAGTTACTGCACAGATATCGATGTTCTCCATTTTTAGGAGTGCCTCGAGAGAGTGCATTTTGAGGTTTAGACTTCTAGCATTGAGTAGCATTACCTTCAGATTTTGCATGCTTGTACCTGTTATGGTGGTGGTTTTGTCCTTTGAAGTTTGCCTAAAAAAGGCACTATAGGGGTGGCAAGAGCCTTAGCCAGTAACCTGAATCCCAGGGGCGACAGGTGCAGACCATCTCTGGCAAAGCATCGTGGTTTCAAGGGACTTCTTCAGAACAATGAACCCAAGTCACCCAACCCTACATATACTCCACCGCAATTAAACAATTAAAAACAGGCTGCATTAAGTCACTTTACACAAGTTTTTTTTTTTACATGTAACTAAAAACATTTATTAAAAAAACACCAACCAATTTATAAAATACAAAAAAATACAAACATTTAAAGATTACAAAAATGTGAAAATATGAATCATATGTACATTTTAACCCAAAATATTACTCAATTTTAAAATACTAGAAATGCTGATAGTCTCATTGATACCTGGACACTGTGAGGGATTCAAATACATTTGCCACCTCAGTTCCATGATATCTAAATGCACATCCAGGAATTTACCCTGGGTGTCCTTTATTAACTGCTGAATCACTAGGAATTTGAACTTGTGTCCTCCATTTTCCTGTATGTGCCTATATAAAGCACTAGTCATTCTATTGTTCTTAATGTCACCCAAATATTCACCCATTCTGGTCTTCATTTTTTTACAGGTTTTTCCTACATAAAATGTAGGACAATCCTGACACTTTGCCAAATATACCACATTATTGCTGTTACAACTGAAGTGACCTTTGATGTAAATCACTCTATCATTCAAGCTGAATGATTCTCCAGCCTCAAGTATATGTGGACAATATGTACACAAGTTACATTTAAAATTCCCTATTTTCCTATTACATAGTTCATGTTCTTTCATCCCTTCTAGTATATTCTTAAGGGACCTGCCTTTCCTGTAAACCAATGTAGGTGCCCTCCACACTGCTTGTGCAATGTTTGCATCATACTGTAAAATTTCCCAATTATTTTTAATGATGTTAGAAATAAAATCCACTTCTCTGTTATAGGTAATAACCAAACACGAACTAGTAGTCACTTTATTCCTCGATGTTGAATCACCAAGGGGTTCACCACTCGTCCTTCCCAAAATGGGTTTGTACACACCACTATCACATTTGTTTTTAACTTCTGTACTAATGCCATATAATAAGTCTTTTGGATACCCCTTCTGTCTGAACATTTGCAAAATGAATTGCATTTCACTTAAGAACTCTTCACATTGACTGACCATTCTGGCCGCCTGCACCAGTTGACCCTTGACAACAGATCTCTTTTGGTGATGTGGGTGCCAGCTGTTGTAACCCAAGTAAGAATGAAAAAATGTTGGTTTTCTATATATATATTAGTTATAAATTGTTATTGTCCATATCCACTTGCAAATCTATGTCCAAATAGGTGAGTTTGACCCTGTCATACTCATAAGTAAATTTCCAAAAAAAATACTGACTGGTTAATAAATGACAACAACTCCTTTAATCTAGCCTCAGTTCCCTTCCATATTAGGAAGAGATCATCCAAAAACCTGGTATAGTGCACTATGGCTGATGCAAAAGAACTTTTCATCAAAATTCTTGTTCCCAGAAGGACATTACTAAATTGGCAAAAATAGGGGTGCAAGCCACCCCCATTGCCACTCCTTTAACCTGTTTATAGTACTGTCCTTCAAAATGAATATAGTTACTCTTCAGTACTACCTCCATCAAGATGACAAACTTGCTCACTTCGTCCTGACCAAAAATGCTAGTTTTATAAAGCTGCTGCTCTAACCAGGCCAACCCCTCCTCTATTACTGAAAAAAGATTACATATATCCATGGTGACCATAATTAAATCAGATGCCACCTCTATACCATTTAACTTGTCCAAAACTTGCCAGGAGCCTTTGCTTATGTAATCAAAAACCTTTAGACTTTTTTGCAGATTCCTGTCTAAATATTTGCTGGTAAAATGTGTTTTAGATCTCTTACCGTCCACAATAGGCCTAAACTTTGGATTAGTAAGGCCTTTGTGAATTTTTGGAATTCCAAAAATATTAGACACCATGGGAAATTCGATTTTCATATAGTAGAATTCTCTTTCATCTATTTGTCCCTGTAATGACATGTCTTCTAGTAACAAATCGATTTTACGATATGTCACATTGATTTAGTTACAGGAACTTTCTTCATAGGTCCCATCCAAAAGTAATGCATTAATCCCATTTAAATAATCCCCCTTATCCATAACTACAACACCGTTACCTTTGTCTGGTTTCATAAACTGGACTGTACTGTCACTAGTTAAAAAAACAGTGTCTGTTGTTCTTCATAAGTTAAAGTGTCAATAAGTCTATTCTCTCTAGAATTACCACTCCTATAAATTTGCCTAATTTCCTTTTCACACATTTTTTCAAACAAACCTCACTTTGCTGATGAAATAAGATGTCTACCTCTGTGACAGTGTTATCATTACCATCAAAGTTACATCGAATATGGTTACTGAAAGTTTCGTATAAGTCACCATTCAAACTGTCAACTAAACTCATCACATCACTCTGCCCTTGGGCTGGTACATTCATCCCCAACCTTTCACTATTACAATGGTCATTGTGAATATAATTTTTGTTGTTAGCATAATTACACTCAGTTTCATCACCATGCCTCCCTAACATATGCTCATTAATACTGTACACAGATAAATTCAATTCGGAGTTTAAATCAAACTGTGTTACTACTTCTTCCCCATTTATGGTTTGCTCGCATGATACATCATCCGAACAAAACCCAGTATTACATTTTAAATCACCCGGGGAAACTACAAAATTGTCGCCCAGACTCATATAAATATTAACATTACTCAATTCCGTTGGTGGTTCGACTGAAATGCCAATCATTGACTCTAAATTAAAATTCAAAAGAACATTAGCTGGGCTGAAATATAGTTCGTGATTACTTACACAATCTTCAGAAAGTGTATCGTCATCTATGAGCAAGTCCATTAGTCCTGGTCCTATGCATTGCGAGTCCTCAGTCCCTTTGGTCTTGCTCCCTGCTCTGAAAAATCCCAATGGGAATTCCCAAAAAAAGAATAAGAAGCAGCAGAAGGATGAATTTGTGCCTTTCCTCGGAGCCTCTCCAAGCGTCTAACTTCCTTTCGTGGTGTCCTTTCATTCCTGCTGGTGTTTTGGATTATACAGATGAAAGCACGAAGCCTTTATTTGTTAAAGTTTCACTTGTTGTTCTTGTCTTTTTTGGTTCCTGATTATAACATCAGATTGCCTTTGTGGCTTGTTGTTATATGCACATTATACTAAATGGTGTAACTTTGCAAGATAGGGGTCTTAAGGTGCAGTACAGAAAGTACAAAGATAAATAAATGTAATGAACAGTCCTACTTTTCATTGTTTACATTTTCTACATTAGTAAGCTACTGAGTAGTTACTACAGAGTTGTAACCAATACCTCCTGTACATTAAGGTTTACATTTTCTAGTTGTACAGGAAATGGTTGTGTAGAGAATGAATGCACTTACTGGTTAACAATGATTTAAATAAATAAGTAAATAAATACATAAATTTACCATCTATCTGCCATGAAGAGGTTAGGATGAGCATAGAATAAAAACAATCAAGTTTCAAAAATGGGGAGAGGCGCACCACCCTAAGGACAGCAGTAAGGGTCCAGAACGAACAGTAACTCTAAACCATAATCATGGTTTTGAAGACACTAGTAAGACACTAGTATGGGATGGTGACAAAGAGACTCTCAAAGGTTGGTAGACATCAGGAAGTATAAAAATGGTTGTGGTCATCAATATTACTTATCAACGAAGGAGCCCTGACATGTCATTGGAGAAAAAAAAAGTCATATGAAGAAGGAAGAGGAGGGGCAGAAAAATAGGCCTTGATAAAGTTCAAGTATTGGGAAGATGCTTTTTTTGCTCCTTTTCAACAAAGCCTGAATACATCATGCAGGCACAGAGACCAACATATGCACAATGGACTTCAATAAGAAACTGGAGTACAAGTCTTAAACCTGAATGTGTAGTCCTTTACCTTACATTAAACCTGTTTATCTCAAACGTGGAATCCTTCACATGGCACTCTAGCTGACCTCTGAGACTTGTACATTTAATAGTGGTAAATGCTATACAACAACAAGAGGCCTCAAGTTTCTTTACTTTCTTTCACTTCCTATTTCTGTCAGATGGGTTAAAGTTCCAACAGGGATTGCAGCTATCAAAATAATGCTCTGGCCCTATACAGAAGATTCAGTGCCTACAATGACTTAGGTTGGTAATCTGGTAAGGAAAAGGGTAGTTGGGGATGTTGGCTTTCTTAGGCATCAAAAGTTGGCATATAACAATATTTGCTAGTGAACCGAACAATGTAAAGGCCTGAAAGAAATGTGTACTGGGGAGTATAAGTCCACTAATTCATATGCACAGATGGAGTCATTATGGGTGTGCTCCCACAAATGCAGAAGTTGCAAAGTTCAGAAAGTCATACAAGATGATCATGAAAGACATTTACAAGGTAAAACCACTGCAGCTGGTCCATCTGACTTTTATGCTGCAACACAGAAAGAACAGTACTGTAGGTACTGACTTCACTGAAATACAGCAGTTGTCAGTCTGCATGTCATTCTTTTTTTTCAAATATTTTACTGATTTTCAAAAAGACAAAACACCATTTCTACTAGAATACAAATGAAACAAAAGACAAACTATATACAATGCGTACATATGGCCTATATGAAAAAAAAAATGAGAATAACTTAGAGTTAGAGAGAGGTAGTTACACATAACAAAAATATCAGTGTAATTTCTCCAAGTACTAAGATGTGGAGATCTTTAAAGTCTCAATGAGAGAAAAAAATTTCTTCCAAGGATTGTTGATCCATTTATTAGGGAAGATTCTTGTTTCTTTTACCTTTTTTTCCATATGTATTGTTTCTTCTAGTAGAGTGATAAATTCTTGAAAGTTGGGTTCAGATGAAGTTTTCCATTTTCTTGTAATACATTTTCTAGCAATTGCTAGTATAGTCAATAGTAGATACAAATTATTTTTGGTCATAACATTTGTTTCAGTTACATTCAGAAAAATTATGGATTTAGTTAGTATGAAAGAATCTGAAAAAATAGCTTGAAGGAAATTTCCAATCTCCTCCCAAAATTTTTTAATTTTGATACACTCAAAAAATATATGAATCCAATCAGCATTACAATTCTGAGAACATCTCCAACAAAACCATTGTTTAGAAGAGTTGATTTTAGCTATCCTATTGGGGGTGTAAAACGATCTGTGTAAGAATTTCCATGAAAAGTCTGCATGTCATTCTGATGCAAATGAAGTCTTACCTTTAAGAATAGTTTGATCATATGTTACACGAATCAAAAGTAGAGCAAAGTACTGCATGTGTACAGAATGAATTCATCTGCCTAAATTTTTGTTATACCTCTTAAACTTAATTTTTAATTTATTGATTTAACTTCTGTTTGAACCCTTTTCAGACATGACCTGTGGAAAAGTAAACATAATACATACTCATTGTTTAGAGAAGGCATTCAGCCAGCATGTTTTTTTTTTTGGAAAGTGGAATGAAATAGGAATATCTGCAGAAAACACATGCAAGCATGGAGAGAACACAAAAATGTCACATAAACGATGACTGATGGTCTGGAATGAAATACAGACCTTACATTTAGATCCCCTTTGTGTTTTTTTTCCCTTACAAAAATCCAAAAATTCCTAAAGTTATGTAGGTCTTCATTGACCTTTGTAATGAAGTACAAGGGCTAGCAAGCGTTTGGAACTTTGTAAAAGGAAACATTCCTTGACTGACTGTGGGAACAACAGTGTGGTAACAAAAAAAAAAAAAAAAAAAAAGCATTGCCAACATTCTAGCCTAAGCTGTCCTAATAAACAATAAAATACAGTTGTGTACACTTAACATAAATGTAGATGTTCGAGTGTATTCACTGTTGCAGTCATCACATTTGGGTTATCCCTGCCAGGGTAGCCCTCGGCCGGCCCGAATATCAGAGACTTAGTATTTCTGCATCGGTTGCTGTCACTTCAGCACTGATGTCAGGTCGTCAGTAGTATAAAGTAAGGCAGCCGACACCATTACATCAGTTTTTCTTGCCCTGTCAGGAGACCCCAAGTGAGAGCCAGGATATGGTGGAAGAACCCCACGAGTAGAAAGTAAATACCAAAAAATTCCTTGTAAGGAGAGAGAGAGAAAGAAGTGGGGGATGGAGGGAGGGAAACCAGGACTGCAACAGTGAATACACTCAAACATCTACATTTATGGTAAGTGCACACAACTGTACTATGTTCTTCATGTTTCACTGTAGCATTCATCACATTTGGGTTGATTCCCAAAGCTGAGGAAAAGGGTGGAGGCAGTCAAGGAGACTAGAGGCTGGCTAGGATGCCCTGCAAGACTGCAGTGGCAAAGCCTGCCCTGGATTTGGAGAAGATAGACAGGTGGTAACGCTTGGTGAAAATATGAACAGATGTCCAGGTGGCAGCCTCCAGGATGTCCCTGGTGGGGACTCCTCTCAAGAAAGCTGCAGAGGTGGAGGCTGCTCTGGTACAGCGAGTCCTGACCCCCTTAGGGGGAGGTTTTCCATGTTGCTTGCAACAGAAATGGATGCAATGTGCTATCCATTTGGAAATGTTTGTTTGGAGATGGCTTTGCCCTCTGCCCCTGCAGCAAAGCTGACCAGTAATTGATCAGACTTTCTGAATGATTTAGTCCTGCCTAGATAGAATCTGAGCTGTCTGTGCACATCAAGAGAGTGAAGAATTCTTTCCCCCTTGTTTTGTGGGTTAGGGAAAAAGGTGGGAAAATGAATGGATTGGCTGAGATGGACACCACTTTGGGCATGAAGGATGGGTTAGTGCTGAGGTTTACACTGTCAGCATGGAAGATGATGAAGGGCTCTACAGCCATGAGTGCTTTTAGGTCGGAAGGCTCTTCTGACTGAAATGATGGCCAGAAGAAAAGCTGTCTTCCAGGAGAGAAATTTTAACTGCTGAAGATGCTGGTTCAAAGGGGGGCAGGATGAGCTTTTCCAACACAAAGTTAAGGTCACAAACTGGGGTAGGTGCTCTTCTGGGTGAACTAAAGTTGCTAGCCCCTCTTAGGAATTGTTTGATCAGAGGGTGTGAGAAAAGGAGGTGTTCAGTGTGGAAATGAGCAGAGATAGCAGAGGCATAAATTTTAATAGAGGAAAAGGAGAGACCACTGTGTAGCAGGTCAGCTAGGTAATCCAAGATGAGAGGTAGGGAGGGCTGTGCCATATCGGCTCCCTTAGCCTGAATCCAGGTGCAGAACCTTTTCCATTTGCCAGCATAATACTAGTGCTAGGGCATCTAGCCTCACGTATAACATCTAGAACCTGTTTACTGAAATTGGCAGATTCATCAATGGTCAGGGAATAAGCTAGGCTGCCAGATTGGGGGTCTGCAATTGGGGATGCATGAATTCTCCTTCCCACTGGGTCAGGAGGGTTGGGGTCTGAGGGAGATGCCATGGTGGCAGTGGGGACAGGCTGTGCAGCAGTGGGTACCAGTGCTGGCGAGGCCAGTCTGAAGCAACCAGAATTGTCCTTGATTTTTCCTCCCTTATTTTGAGCAGTATCCTGGTGATGAGAGGTAGTGGGGGAAATGCAAAGACCGAGAGAATGACCCAGGGGAAGGATAGGGCATCCACTTTCCAAGCCATGCAGTTATGCTTCCTGTTGCAGAACTTGCTGAGCTGATGGTTGGCATAGAAGGCAAAGAGGTTGACCTTCGGAGTGCCCCATTTATGAGTTATTAGGGTGATGGTTCTTTGGTCTAGCTGCCACTCATGTGGGTCCAGAAGATTTCTGCTTAATTGGTCTGCCACAGAGCTTAGAGAGCATGGCAGGAATTGTGCTAACATGTGGAGTTGCATGGCAGAGGCTGTGTGCCAAAGGGTCATGGCCAGCCTGCACAGAGGGTAGAAGTGAGTCCTTCCCTGCTTGTTAATATACCACATCACAGTGGTACAGTCTGTTTTGATCAATAGAGCCCCTGGGGAGAGAAAGGGCCTGAAAGCTGTCAATGCGTGCTGGACAGCTAACATCTCTTTCTGGTTAATGTGCAGATGGATTTGCTGTGGGCTCCATTGGCCCTCTATGCACCTGCCATCCAGGTGTGCACCCCAGGCATAGTCTGATGCATCTGTGGTGAGGGTCTGGGCAGCAGGGGTTGGTGAGAATGGCAGTCCCTTATTGTGGGAGCATGCTGCTGCTCACTAAAGAAAATCTTTCCTTAGGCAAGGTATCATTGGTATAAGAGTTTCCAGGTCTTGAGAGTGTTGACACCAAATGCTTTTTAGGTTCCACTGAAGTTTCCTCATATGCAGTCTGGCATATGGAATGAGTAGAATGCAAGGTGCCATGAACCCCAGATCTTGCAGGATTTTCCTTGCAGATAACTGGGGTCTGGTGGCTAGTTGAGAGAAGTAGGCCATCAGGTAAGTTTGCTTTTCTGGTGTAAGGAATGCCATCTGGGATGCTGTGTCCAGTCTTGCTCCCTGGAATATAATCCTTTGGGTGGGTACTTGTTTGGATTTCTTTTCATTGATAGCGTACCCTAGGGAGGACAGTAGGGACTTTACAAAAGCCAGGTGCTTGAGCAGCCTTTCCTGACTGTCTGCCTGAATTAGGCAGTCATCTAAGTATGTGTAAATTTGGATATTCCTTTGTCTGCAAAAGGTAATGGCGGGAGCCAGACATTTTGTGAAAACTCTGGGAGCAGTAGATAAGCCAAAGGGAAGCTCAGAGAACTGAAAGTGCAGAGATCCTGCCCTGAAACGTAGATATTTCCTGCATGATTCCCTGACAGGAATGTGGAGGTAGGCCTCTTTTAGGTCTAGGGTGGCTAGCCAAGCATTCTTGGAGAGCATGGGTAGCAGTTGCTGGTGGGTGAGCATTTTGAATTTTGGTATCACCAGGAAGGTGTTTAGAATGGATAGATCGAGGATGGGGCACCAGGTGCCCTCTTTTCTGGGTTCCAGAAAAAGTCTGGAGTAGCAACCTTGGCCTATCTGTTCTGCAGGAACGTGCTCTCTTGCTCTCATAGAAAGCAGGGAAAGGACTTGCTTTTTCACCTCTGCCCACTGATTTGGAGGTAGATCTGGAAACCCTTTTGGGGTTGGAAGAGTGTGGAAAGAAAATATGTATCCCTGGGACACTATGTTGAGGACCCAGCGGTTGTTGGTAATGGTGGCCCAGGTGCTTGCATGGAAGGAGAGTTTTCCTCCTAGGGGCAAGTGCAGGTGGGCAGAGGGAGGGGGTAGGGGAGGATAGCCATTGAGAGTTCTTATCATGAGGGTGTAGCTTTGAACTCCCTGGTTTTAAAGTGGAGGAACTCCACTGCTTTGATCTCTGTATTCCCTGTGGCTGCTGTCTGGGGGTCTGCTTCCCTGGGGTCTGGGCTGAACTGACCTGGTGGGGGCAAGAAAGGACCAGTGCTTGGAGGGGCAATGCCTGCTGAATCTGGGTGGCTGGACCTGTAGGAAATCCTTAACTGTCTGCATAGATTTAGCTTTTCCTTCCATTTTTTTAAGACCTCCTCTGCCTTGGTGACAAATAAGTTGTCTTTGTGGAAGGGTGCATCCAATAATTTAGATTTGACATGGTCTGGCAAGGGCTGTTCCTTAAGTCAAGCATGCCTTCTAAGGACAGAACCGGTGACTGCTGCCCTGCAAGAAGGTTCTAGGGCGTCAAAACCACAGTGAAAGATGTGCTTAGTTACTTGACTTGCAGAATGCACAAACTCTTGTAACTCTTTAGATTCTGCACAAGCAGGAAAGGAAGACAGTTTTTGTTTGAGGAGTTCCATGGTATGTTGCTGAAATTTTAGCATATGGAACTGACAGCTTAGTGCTCTGATAGCGAGAGTAGCAGAGGTGTATACTTTTTTACCCCATCTGTCTAATGCTCGGGAATCCCTATCTCAGGGAGTGGGATTCTTGGTAGAGGTTGCTTTAATTCCTTTAGGCCCTAGAGAAATTACCTCAGGGTCAGCAGTAGGATTTTTTAAAAGAAATTTGTGAGAGTCAGGGACTGTGTAACACCTTAAACTCAGACCAAGGCAAAAAACAAACTAATAAACCCAAAAAGTGGAACTGCAGCAAGCAAACAGCACCTGAACAAGAAGTAATAACAAGTCCTTCAATAAATGAAGCGCTTTTCGTTTGGTACTATGTACAAACTTCTTCAGACAAGTAAAATCTCCTACAATAGTGCTATAAATACTGAATCAATTAGCAATTCAATTAGACAATAAAACAATAATGACAATAATAAACATTTAAGCCAAAATAACCGCTTATAACCACCTCTAAAACAAAAATAAAATCGAGCTCTAAAAACTGATTGTAATGACAAGAAAAATTAAGTCAACTCACATTTCAAATCTCACTAAATAAAAATATGACAATAAAAATAATAATGTTAGAAAACTAATCAGACAAAGAAATATATAAAACTATCACTAGAAAAAATATATATTAAAAATAAAAACTGAAGACTATCATCTTGTTAAACTCTTAAGCTTCAGGATGCTGCTAATACAGCAGCCTTCATTCAGTCCTGGCACACTATAGGCATTCAATCTAATCTGCCAGACTAGCTCTAGTTCTTCCAGCTTTAATGCTGCTGGACCACCCCGTACATCCTGACAAACCTGGTCAATCACCAAAAATTTAAATCTATGGTCAGGATGAGATGAAATATGCTTAGCCAAAGCATTTTCAAGTTTATTTTTTCTAATGGCATAGACATGTTCATAGAGGCGATCACGAAGTCGCCTCTCCGTTTTACCGATATAGAAAGCCATACAGGCCTGACACTGGGCAAGATAAACTATCATCTTAGAGTTACAATTCACTCTACACTTTAAAGTATACTGATGGTTATGCACCTTAAATCTATTGGATTCTATAATGTATTGACAGTAGTTACAAGATTGACATTTATACATGCCAACAGTTCTAAAACGTCCAGGTTGACATTGTTCGAAGAAGGCTTTAAGGTTTTTAGCTTTCTTATACACAACTATAAGTTGATCTCCGATCTTATTAAATACACTGGGGTCACTCCTAAAAAGTGCCCAGTTTTTTACATATGATGCAGAAACAAACATTGCTATTGATGTTATAGGTTGTAATAAAGGTAGGTCCTTGTACCTTAGGCTCAAGAGTTTCATTAGAATCACTTGCTGACAAAAGGGCAATATTTTCTTCATATTGATGTTGTGCACTGTCTAAAATTGGTTTATAAAATCGTCTTAAATGTTTATTTGAGACCTCCTCTATAATATCATCAACCATATAATCTGGATAACCTCGATGCAGGAACATGCTCCTTAAAAGAGTGCATTCAGCGTGAAAGTCAGATATGCAATGGCCTCAGTGTTGAATGTAGATGTAAACTTCAAAAACTGCGTAGATTTTTTAAAATGGTTGACCACCATATCACTAAATATACTGTCACCATCCAACAGTATAAAATATTTTTTCTACCTTGAACTAGTGATAGTTTTATATATTTCTTTGTCTGATTAGTTTTCTAACATTATTATTTTTATTGTCATATTTTTATTTAGAGAGATCTGAAATGTGAGTTGACTTAATTTTTCTTGTCATTACAATCGGTTTTTAGAGCTCGATTTTATTTTTGTTTTAGAGGTGTTTCTGCATCATATGTAAAAACTGGGCACTTTTTAGGAGTGACCTCAGTGTATTTAATAAGGTCGGAGATCAACCTATAGTTGTGTATAAGAAAGCTAAAAACCTTAAAGCCTTCTTCAAACAACGTCAACCTGGATGTTTTAGAACTGTTGGCATGTATAAATGTCAATCTTGTAACTATTGTCAATACATTATAGAATCCAATAGATTTAAGGTGCATAACCATCAGTATACTTTAAAGAGTAGAGTGAATTGTAACTCTGAGATGATAGTTTATCTTGCCCAGTGTCAGGCCTGTATGGCTTTCTATATCGGTAAAACAGAGAGGCGACTTCGTGATCGCCTCTATGAACATGTTTATGCCATTAGAAAAAATAAACTTGAAAATGCTTTGGCTAAGCATATTTCATCTCATCCTGATCATAGATTTAAATTTTTGGTGACTGACCAGGTTTGTCAGGATGTACGGAGTGGTCCAGCAGCATTAAAGGTGGAAGAACTAAAGCTAGTCTGGCAGATTAGATTGAATGCCTATAGTGTGCCAGGACTGAATGAAGACTGCTCTGTTAGCAGCATTCTGAAGCTTAAGAGTTTAACAAGATGATAGTCTTCAGTTTTTATTTAATATATTTTATTTCCACCTTGAACTAGTGATAGTTTTATATATTTCTTTGTCTGATTAGTTTTCTAACATTATTATTTTATTGTCATATTTTTATTTAGTGAGATTTGAAATGTGAGTCGACTTAATTTTTCTTGCCATTACAATCGGTTTTTAGAGCTCGATTTTATTTTTGTTTTAGAGGTGGTTATAAGCGGTTATTTTGGTTTAAATGTTTATTATTGTCATTATTGTTTTATTGTCTAATTGAGTTGCTAATTGATTCAGTAATTATAGCAGTATTGTAGGAGATTTTACTTGTCTGAAGAATTTTGTACATAGTACCAAACAAAAAGTGCTTCATTTATTAAAGGACTTGTTATTACTTCTTGTTCGGGTGCTGTTTGCTTGCTGCAGTTCCACTTTTTGGGTTTATTACCCTGTAACACCTGTCAGATTTTTTGGGAGCAAAGAAGGAGGGTGTCAAGAGTCAAACTGGATTCCAGGAAAACATCGTCCACAACATCCAGGACTGGGGGAATGGCCAGGGGTCTGTGCTGTGGAAGATCTAAGAATTCTCTGAGTCTCTTTTTAGACTAAGGGTAGTTCTGACATTCCCACTGGAAATGATCCCTTAAGGTATGAAGGGTTTCCCCAAAGGAAAACTCCTCGGGTGGAGAGGCTGAAGGAATGGATTCCTCTGTATCAGAATCCTCATAAGCAGAGAGGGGTTGCATGTCTTCATATTCAGATGCATCAGAGTCATCAGACTCCTGTTCAGACAAAACTACTAGGGACAGATATCTTTTTCTTTTAGCTTGGATTCCCCTGATCAGCATGATAAGGTCTTCCGCCATTTTAAGCATTTGAGACTGAGGCAAGGAAGCAGGTGCCTGAGATTGGGTAGTCAGTTTTCTTGGGTGTGGTTCGTACCCTGGGCCTTAGAAACTTGGTAGTTTTTGAAAGAACGGTAGACGCAAAATAATTGGTTGTGCGAAGTACTTCCTTGGAAACCGGTGCCTGCTCAGCAGCTCTGGACCCATCCAAGGTAGAGATAACCGCTGGATCCTTAGTCAAATAAGAGTTTTGCTGCATACCGGACTCCAAAAGTGTCTCAGTAGTGGCCTGCGAATCCACAGAAGTGGGCATCAGGGGCTGCGAAAGTGCCTCACTGAGGACTGGAGAACTGACGACTAGCTTAACAGAAGCATCGTCGGTAGGTTTGGACCTGTGCGGACTGTCTCTGTCTTTATCCTTACGTTTTTGGAAGTTCTGTCAGATGGCTTACCGAAGCCATATCGGAATTCGAAGACGGTAAGCGAAAATATCTAGCTACAATAAGGGCCCGACGAAGTATAGTTCTGGTGTTAAAGCACAAAAGCGACAGCAAGGGACGTCGTGGTCTGGCCCTAAGCAAGTGACACAGTAAGAATGAAAGTCTCGGTGTGGTATTTGCTTTCCACAGGCGAGACAATTGTTAACTTTTTCTGACATCGGTTAGTGCAAGAAAAAAGGATCCCCAACGGGGTACTTAGCTTTAGAAGACTTTAGCTTCAATTCAGAAAATGAAACTCAGGTAGCAGCCAACCGGCACTCGTGCGAACTGCTTCTGCTTTGGGCTCCTTGGCAAGAAAGACTGATGTAATGGTGGCGGCTGCCTTACTTTATACAACTGATGACCTGACGGCAGTCCTGAAGCAACAGCAACTGACGCAGAAATACTAAGTCTCTGGTATTTGGGCCAGCCGAGGACTACCCAGGCAGGGATAACCCAAATGTGATGACTGCAACAGTGAAACACGAAGAACATCTACCTTAAACAAGCCAAGTCTCACGCTCTTAACCTACCAGAACTCATCCTCTGTTTGTTGGCTACTTACAGGAACAGAAACTAACAAATAAATGATGACTTTTTTGGATGTTTCACTGATAACACAACCTGCTTCTGCATAAAATATTAACTGTTATGCAATATGTCCATCAGTCAGTCAGTACGGCAAACAAACTATTACTATTTACTTAAATGCTTCAGCATTCAGCATTATAGAGCTGCAGCAAACAACTCTAACAGAAAGTATTCTCTGGAATGTATGAGCCTTTACATTCTGTTTAATAGTGAGAAGGAAGCATCATCCTAAACCATCAAGGCAGTGCATTATAAATGCAACACCCATAAATAAAAGTGAACATATTCAAGAAATATTCCATGAAACACTAGTAGTCAGTAACACTTCTGATGGATAAAGAAAAGGGGCTGAGACAGGTGACAAAAACATAACATGTCTATACGGTGGTCTCTGAAAAACAACTAATCATTTCACTGAATAAATCTGGGAATTAAGTTAGGACAGACATGTCTGTACATCTTTTTTCTGTCCCCAATTCTCAATGCTGAAGTTAGCATTAAGGGACGGATTCCAAAAGACTTGTTCTGTGGTAAACCTGCCTTGATTCCAGAAGACTTGCTCCCTGTTTAAGCGAGTTACTCCTGTGCAACGTCGATCGACAAAGCAGACTTATAGTGGGGGACAGATTTCAAAAGACTTGCACTCAGTATAGGGGACTTACACTGACACAAGTCGTTTTGAATATATGTAAGCCTATTTTATTGACTGGCTTTATGCTGGAGTAAGTCACTTACAACAACAGCAAGTCTTTTGAAATCAGGGCAGGTTTACAACCAAGTAAGTTACTAACACTGACAGCAAGTCCTTTGGAATCTGGTCCTGAATTAACAGTTTTTAGAAAATATGTTGCAGTAAAATGCATAACAAATTCATGGTAAGTTTTGTAACTGTCATACTCACATCTCGGTAACCACTGTTCTTATCTCCCCAGATGTCTCCATTGATGTTTTTACATCCTGCTGGACAGTACACACTAGAAAGTGAAAATAATTAAAAAAACATTATCATGGTCCAATTAAAAAAAAAACATGACCAACTGCATTAAATTCACAGGCACTGGAACAAATACTGGGTGCAAAAGAGGTTCTTCAATGAGAAGATCAGCTTATGCTGGGTACCAAGCTATAGCTCGCTTTTCTTTGTCTGCCTTTGAAACTTAAACAAAAATAATACAAACAATTAAATGACAGTTCCTGTTCCTTTTCTTTCTACACATATGCATACTAATTCATGTTTCAGTCAAATGGAAAGTGCAGACAACAGCCATCTAGCTTAGATACCAGCTTATCAAAATAATTCAATTATATGTTAAGGTATTTATAGTACAAAGATGATGCTAGTAAAATCTTAGTTACTCTCGGTGCATCAAATGTTTTTTATGACTTTGCAAAACTTTCCTGTCAGCTTCGATAGGATAATTCTGATTAGAATTTTTGGTTCATGTGAAGAAAGGATCAAAATCAAACAACACTAGGCCATTAAGTCTGCAACTATTTTGTAACACTACAAGACTCGCACATCCTATTTCACTACAATCCTATTTTATTTAATTTACTCCTTTTGAGCTACTGTAGATAAATCCATACAAAGGCAAAGTCCAAATCACCAATTGCTAGATCCAATTGAAAAGTAAACTCCAACACAGCGACTAAAAAACACACTTTCACTTTATTAAAAAAAAATCCACACAGTGTAATCTCTTTCATCCCTTCCTGGGAAACTTCCACCAGGTTGTGCTATTCATTTTATTTAATAACAGCAAAGCAACCATTTATATATTTAATAAAAAAAAAATGATAATAAGTTATGCTACACATTTTGCATGTATTCCATGCTATGAACTAGTTACTGATTTACTTTGTCAAATGATATGTCATAAACAATGTGTAATGAATTGCTTCAGAATTTATGAATTACATGGCAATTACTGCTTCAATTACAGGTAATACTTTCACTACCACTACTGATACCAAGTCACTTTTATCCACTCAACCCCAACCCCATAGCTCTCAGCCTCTTAGCTCCAGAATACAGAACAAATCCAGACGTAACGTAATATGAGTACTACTTACATGAGGAGCTGACAAAATAAATAAGATAATGTGAAATAACATGCATTTTCTGAAGCAAAAGAAGTCTAAAACTCTTAATTATTGTAATTATTTACAAAGTGTAACCCACCACTTTTTCTCCTAAAATTAACAGTCTTACCAGGGATTAGAAGAGATAGAGAAAAATGTTGATCCACAATTATGGACAGTTGAGATTTATGCTCAACCTCTGCCCAGCAGTTATAGCCATGAAGTCTGATGATCATGTAATAAGTTTCATTTTTGCTAGCCCAATCTACACAGACAGGTTGCCACACATTATAGTATTTCAAGTTGCTCCATAGAAATCAAAAAGCTATAAATATTGTCACAAAATATCTGGTTGATCACTACCAGCATCATGAAAATAATAATAACAACAATAACAATCACCTCACTGCTTCTGTTTTGTACCATTTCTCTCGACTGTCCATAATTCTGCACACAAAATGTCCTTCCAGACTCCATAAACAGTCAAGCAGTAGGCCACACTTTAAAATGTTATTTTTTTTTAAAGAAGGTTATATAGTTTAGAAACTGCATCATATTGATGGCCAGCTCCCTTCAGTCAATGTGACAGCTTCGCTCCTACCATTTGAATGCTGTGCAAGGTCAACGAAACGTCACAACACAAATCTAACATGACCCTGCTTCACTGGCTTGAATGCTTAAGTCAAATGGAACACCTCCTTCCTGGAGTACCCATCATGCTGTGGGGTGGGTGTGTTTTGTTGAAACAGTGCTCCATATTTTATTTTATTTTTTTTTCAACCTAAGTAAACTACATATTTCATTGCTCTAACAAATAAATATTCAGAAAGAGTACCCTTTCAAGCATGGCACCCTAGGCAATTGCCTAGTTGGCCTGTGTAAGACTGGCCCTGCTGCATGCAATTATATTCAGTCATATTCAATATTCAGTACTATGCAGTGCAGCTAATTTCTGCACAATCTTCCCCCTTCCCCAGGATGAATGTGCTGTGTTTGTGTATACAGGGGTAATCACAAACTGATATGAAAAGCAGTTATCGGTGTACTTTACTGTTACCTATTCAACATTAACCTGTTTTTAATGGTATGACTTTTTATATTTGTCTGAATGTCATGATATGCTTGGAATGTATAAGGTGCTACTTTGCTGTTGACATGTTTCAAGTGGCTTGCTGCACACAAAATTCTCTAGCAAATGGACAATATACAGGACCAGTCTACAGGCCACTTTAATTTAATTACTTACTGATAAAACTGACCTGTCATTTAACTTAATGACCACAACACTCTCACATCAAAAACATACAAGCATATGTTTTACTATTGCAGCAGTACTGCCAGCAAAACTCAAAACAGCTTAGAATGAGTGCTTCAACATCCTTATCATCCCTTGCATGTATGATTCATATTTTATTACAATATCACACAAGAAAGCATACCTTTCAACCACTTAGTGCAAAATATCTGGACAAAGAATAATGGGGGGGGGGGGGGGCAAAAATAGGGACAGATTTCAAACTCAAATGTATGTCATTATTTAGCAACTTCAATCTTCAGTGATTTGCTAGAAAACCACAAATTTTATGAGGAACATACCAAAAATATAAGGTAAAAATCTGGACATTCTACAAAAATCAGGACAGTTGAGAGGTATGCAAGGGAGGCAGGTGTGATTTTCTCACAATATGTGATTGCAGGTTAAAATATGCTGCAGCAGTTGGCAACAAGACACATGGAGTGAACTTCAGTCCTGAGGAGAATCACATCATCATGAATGCTCTGAGGACATATAGAAAATGCCTTTTTAGAAAAATGGGACCAAAACAGGCACAGACAGCTAAGGCATAGGATCACATAGTGAGTGACATTAATGCAGTTAAGGAGAAGAACCACACCTTGACACAAGCCGAGGTAGCATTACCAGCTATCACACCTTACATATCAGCTGAAGAAATACTTCACAGTTAGATCCAGAGACATGCAATGCTTTGCAGCACATGTGCAGTGACATAGTTCAAGCCCAGGCTACTGCTACTGAGAGTCGGGCAGAGAAGATACAGTGTACTGCAGGCACTCATGTTGATTCCCCAAACAGAAAGCACCAAGGCCACATCAGAATTCCACAACATGTGGGAGAAGCTGTCATAGTCAAGGTCTATATTCTACAGCATGGATAGGTCAATGTGAAGAGATTCATCTGCATCCAGTAGATCCCATCATCAGAGCAACTCAGCATCAAGCTCATATGGCAGCACTTCCTTTGATCTATGGGACTATCATGCTGCATAACACCTACTTTTATATGTTTAAGTCAAACCCTCAAGTGTAACTAGCATTTATGTCTCTTATCCCTCAACAGAGTACAAATAAAGATGGATGCAAAATGTATGAAAGACGTCCTTTTTATTTTAAAATAGAAAAAGTCTGATTTACAGTACAAGTTGACCATTTACCACTCACCATAGTCCACAAGTAATACTGCCTATCTGTGTGAATGTATTTCATTTTCAGTAAGTAAATATGTGAATGTTATGGGACATAGTTGTGCCTCTCTGCCTGAGCAGTAGTATACTGTGCTTAAGCCTGACAAAGAGGTTGCCATGCTGCCATCATCTGGCCACCATCACTATCACCAGGGGTAGGAAGAGTGTTAAAGGGATCTCCACTGCCACTACTGGTAACTGGCTGTAGCAGTTGCACACCAGATCAACAGATGATTGTGTTTTGCAGAATGCGGTAGTCAGTAAACATACTGCAAGCAGCAGTAGGTACTATTAAAGGGCACCGTTCCAGACTTGGCCAGACAATGGAAATGGGCTATGACCAGATCAAACACTCTGACTATCTGTCTCTGGGACAGGGTAGTGTTGAAGCGCTCTTGCTCACTCCCTAACAGCTACAGACTGCTGTCATTAGTTAGGGTTTGTTAGTCTGTGTCACCTGCAAAACAAAAGAGGGCTGGGACACACAACAAGAAAGGCGGGGTGATTACTCAATAGTGTCTGTACCACTCTACAGATACCAAAATACCAATGACTGGGAAAATAAGACATTTTGCACTTTCCAACTTGATGACCATGAGGAATCCTACCATATATGAAGAGGTAGGAGTGCGCTTGTGTGCCCAGTATGGGAATCTTGGGCACTGCCATAGTGCTTGGTCAACATGTTGGTGTTGTGCCTCCATGCATCACAAATTATCTGGCAGATGATGGAATGTCAGCCCTTCCTGTTCTGGTTCTACTCCACCATGGTCCAGCTGGAGCTCGAATGGCAACATGGGTGCATTCTATTGCATCAAGCACCTCAGGAAAGTGTGCCACCCTGTAGGAGATACACAAGGTACTGGCTCAGTGTTGAGATGACACTGGAAAGTAGATGTAGTGATCCACAAGTGCCAAGAGTTATGCTGTGGAACCTCTGAAATATTTTTTAAGGCAGAAGCCTGTGCAATACTGAATGTGTTCCCAGTTTGTTTCTGACAGCTCCCCATGGCAAAGTATAGTGAGGGCTATACGTACCTTGCTAGTCACAGGTATAGGAAGGACACACATCCCCCAGTCCCTGTCTGTGGGCCCTACAATCCCACCAAAACCAGTACTATCTGCATGTCCACTAAACCTGTTCAAGATTTCCTGATCAGCAAAGTTCAGATGGGTCAGCCTTTACCAACATCGTCTCCTTTCTGGCCAGTAAGTGCCACTGGGTGCAGCTGGTTTTGGTGAAACCATGAAGAGTACTTCAAAATAGGAGACAGCTAGCTGGCAGCAAACAAACATTTTCTCAAAATGCAAAGTGGACAGGAAAGGTACGACTTTGCTTTTTATAACCCTCCTGTGCACGGTACAGATTAGTACAAAAGCAACTATGAATCACTTAAAAGTAGGAAGATCTCCTACTTTACATAATATAGTTGCAAAAAAACACAAACAGCAAAAATTGATAAAAAACAAAAAAAGAAGCAGCTGTAATCTTCTTAGCAGAATTTATTGTATTAGCGCTTTCGTCTAGATGAATATCTAAACTTCCTCAGACAACTTGTTCCCAAAATGCAGTAGTTTTATACATTTCAAATAAACAACTTTTAACTCCATTAACCCAGCAAGAATGCAATTAATTAAATAATCAATTAAAATGAATTCACTCCAACTTGAACTCAAAAGCTTAATTGCTGAAGTTATTTCACCCCCATAGTATATTAAGACACATGAAAAATTCTAAATTTATAACCTTATAAAAAATGTTAAGAAAAACAGCAAAAAAAAAACACAGAATACATACATTCATGTTTAAAACCATAAAAAAGTCATATATATTCCTCATATGACATATATATATACATATATATATATATATATATATATATATATACACATAACATTAACCTATCTAGTGCCTTTAGTTTCAAAATATACTTAATAGAAGCATATTCATTAAGGCCTGGAAAAATATGGGCAAATGTTCGAATCTGCCATAGGAGCTCACTTTCCTCTAGCTTTAACTCCCAGGGACCCCCCCCCCCAATATTGTGTTTTTCTTGAAGTACTATAGCAAACAAGAACCTATGGGTGGAATTTCTACCGTATGCCTAGCCAAAGCATTTGTAGTAATATGTTTATTAATGTTATAAATGTGCTCGTAAATTCTTTGCCTCAATGTTCTCTCCATTTTTCCTATATAAAATGATTGGCACTGTTGACAGAGTGCTACATAAACAATTCCCTTGGACTCACAATTATATTTTCCACTTATTCGATATGTCCCTAATGGTAACTTTATTACCAATTTTTATGTATTGGCATTGGTGGCATCGCCCACATTTGGACATACCCCCACTTTTGTTACCTACTCCACCTTGCAATTCTAATATGCACTTTAGGTTTTGCCCTCGTCTATATGTTATATGAAGAGACCTTTCGAATTTTTTACTGATGTGAATATCTTCTGAATAAGAGCCCAATTCTTATACAATATATTTGAAATCATTCCTGCATTAACTGAATATGTTGTTATAAACGTAGGACCTGAACTTATTGTCCTATTGTTTATAAACATTCTATTATCAGGGGTATCATCTGATGTCATATAGCCTCTATTCAATATGGGCTTAAAAATGCCCATTATTTCTTTTTGTTGACATTTCTCCACAGATTTGATCAAATAAAACCTCGGGATATCCTCTCCTGATAAACATACCTTTAAGCAGGCTACATTCTGCTAGGAAATCATCTTCAGAAGAAACCATCCTAGCAACCCTTACTAACTGCTCTTTCATTACAGCTTTTTTCTGATGAAAGGGATGGCTTCTAGAAAAATGCAGAAATGTATTCAAATAAGTGGGCTTTCTATAAATGACCATCTTATATCTGTTGTTGACCCTGTCCTTGGATATCTGTACATCTAAAAAGTTTATGGATTCAGTTGCAAACTAGAAGGTGAAGTCTAAAAAGTCACTGAGTTTTTTAATATCTTCTATGAAGGGTGAGATAGTATTAACATCTCCTTTCCAGATAAAAAAACATATGATCCTTGTATCTTGTATACCAGGCCGTATATTCCTGGAATAATTGTTTTTTAAATAAAAACTCTTGCTCCCAGTATGCTAATACGCAATTAGCAAAGCACCCTCCGCACGGTGCGCCCATAGCTACACCCGTTATTTGTTTATATATTTGACCATTAAACAACATAAAATTATTGGATAGAACCAAATCTAGTAGTGTTTCTATTACATATATTTCATTATTGTCTAAGCCTTTTTCACTGAGCAAAGCTCTAACCCATACTGGGATCACAGTATACAAATCTTTTATGTCTACTGTGAGGAAGTTATAATTACTAATGAATTCCAGGTTATTAATGCCATTCAGAAACCCCCATGAGTCTGGGCAAATTTGTTTTTCACTTTTAATAATGGATTTTAACTTGCTATTTATGTACTTGGCACTAGAATATGTAACTGATCCCCTCCCATCAACTATTGGTCTAAAGGGTGGGTCAGATATGCTTTTATGTATCTTAGGGGATTCAAATATAACAGGTGTTTTTGGTGCTATCATAGTCAAATAATGTAACGTATCCAAACATATACTTCCTTCCAAGAACAGGTCATTGATAGTACCATATATTTTCTTATGAGCAATATTAACTTCATTGATACTAACTAAACAATAATGGTGGTCATTATCCAAGACACTTTGCATTTTTTGTATGTAATCACTTTCATGCATAAATATAAGCCCTCTGCCTTTGTCGGGCTTCATAACCCTAATTCTATGTAATTTTAAAAACAATAGAAAATTCTGATCTTCGGTGGTTATGTTATAATTGGTGTACAATTTATCAGCATTATCCCTATATAGACAGGCTCGAAAATCTATTTCACAGATTCTTTCAAATAATGCTAGCGTCACATGCAACGGTGGATTAAGCAAACTAGAAACTCTTAGTTCACTAGTCAAAGTGGGAGTACTGCCCACAAGGACTGACAAGTTCAATTTCCGAACAAATGTTTTCAAGTCCAAGATTGTTTTAGCTAGATCAGCTTTTTTATTTGGGACAAATGATAGTCCCTTGGTCAGTAGATCGACAATACAGTTATCAACAAAAAAGTTTGTGTAATTAAACACTTTAAAGTCTCCTTTTGTACTTACTAATTCCTTCTATGGTTCTGTTTTCTCTGTTGTTGTTGACCTCCTATGGCAGATTCAAACATCTGCCCATATTTTTCCAGGCCTTAATGAATATGCTTCTATTAAGTGTATTTTGAAACTAAAGACACTGGATAGGTGAATGTTGTATATATATATATATATATATATATATATATATATATATATATACATATACCATATGAGGAATATATATATGACTTTTTTATGATTTTAAACATGAATGCATTTATTCTGTGTTTTTTTTTACTGTTTTTCTTAACATTTTTAATAAGGTTATAAATTTTGAACTTTTCATGTGTCTTAATATACTGTGGGGTGAAATAACTTCAGCAATTAAGCTTTTGAGTTCATGTTGGAGTGAATTAATTTTAATTGATTATTTAATTAATTGCAATCTTGGTGGGATAATGGAGTTAATAGTTGTTTAATTGAAATGCATAAAAACTACTGCATTTTGGGAACGAGTTGTCTGAGGAAGTTTAGATATTGATCTAGACGAAAGCGCTAACACAATAAATTCTGCTGAGAAGATTACATAATACAGTTGCAGAATTTTCACAAATTCCTCACATGCATCTCATTATTGTTTCATTTGCATATACTTAATTTGCATAGTGCTTTCTCATACTTCTTCATACAGCTGCTCCTGAGAACAGCTGACATCTTTGAATTGCACTTTCGATGCACTTAGCTGCAGTCAGTGTAAATTCCTTCCATGCCTAAGTGCAGTGATTACGAATACTACCCTCTAGCCTTAGCAAAGGAATACAGGTACTATCCAGGTAAACTTTAACTTTGGCTGAAGACTTTAACACAGTGTTAGACTTAAAAAAATCTGCATCAGTACTCTTACAGAGTTACTGCATATTATAAATCACATGAAAAATAATACAAATAAAAATGCACATTAGAGCAAAACTTGGTTGTTCAACAGAGACTTGTAACCTCAGATAAGAAAATATTTGCACAGTTTATACTTTCGAGTAAGTTTTTTAGTTGACCTTATGGAAACATATCAAATGGGACCAGAAATCTGCAATGATCATTAATAAATTGCTGCAAAAATCTTAAGAAAGAATAACTCATAAGAATTTTTTTCATATAAAATTAAGATATTTTAAAGATGTCAGATGCAGACAATTTACAACAATGCAGACTTATAATTACTGGACAGAAATACACAAGCAAAACAGAATAGATCAGTGCATATTGACCTTTTTTAAAGTATTCATTGTTAGCGAACAGAGTAGAATATAAGAATGTAATGAAAAATAAGACACTCCTAGCAGACAAGACGAATTAAATTAAATGAACAAAAGCAGACACAGTGACAACACAAACTGGATAAGAACACACCCAGAGGTAATGAATCCAATAAAAGTTTTAATAAACTCCAAACAGCACAAAAGGTAAAGTAAAGTGCTTTTCGTCTGGTCGATTCACCGGACTTCCTCAGACAAACTCGTACAAAACAAGCACCGAGTTTAAATTAAAAAAAATTCCTTCCAAAAACTACATCAGCCTATCAAACACATTGTTCAATACAATACCCTAAACCTTGTACGTAAAGTTGAACAGTTTTTTTTTAAACATTTTATGAAAAACCTTACTTGTCATAAAAACCTAACCTAGAAAACTAAGACATGAAAAGTGGGTACTACTCAGAACCCTTATAAATATAATGTATTATCTACTAAGGCTCCCCAACTTAAGAATACAAGAAATGGAGATCACCTCATTTAGACCTGGTTTCCTACTAGAATCCAGGCTAAGCTGCCATAATACTTCTTTTTTCTCTAATAGTAAACCTAAAGCACCACCCCTATTGTCCATCAAAATCTGGTCTGCCCCCTAAATGAAAAATAATGCCCCGGGTTACTATTACAATGTCTAGCCAATGCATTTTCATTCCTTCCTTTAGCAATGCTATAAACATGTTCATAGACCCTCTCTTTCAACTTTCTGTCGGTCTTACCAGCATAAAAGTATGGGCATAACCGGCACTGGGCAAGATATATCACAGACCTAGTATTACAATTGTACCTATCCTTGACCCTATAAGACCTACCCTGAATAGTAAATGTACAGCCAGACACCATATATCTACAATAGTTACAAGCCTCGCACTTATACATGCCAGGGGTACGTGCATAAATCTGCCTAGTGAATTCCACTAAAGATTTCAGATTCCTACCCCTCTTGAAAATAACCAATGGGTTATGGCCTATTTTATCAACAGTTTCTTCTTCTATTGAAAGAACCCTCAATTTTTAGACAAAATACCTCTTATTTTGTAAGCATCAATACTATATTGCATGACAAAACTAGAGGCAAAATCCTTTGACTGGAGGGAGCCAACTGTATCTCTATCCAAAACAGGGACTACATTTCTATCACCGTTATCTACCACTGACAATTCACCTGGAAAACACAAAATAGGTTTATAAATCCCTCTCCTCCCTTTCTGTAAAACAATGGTGATAGAAATGTAGTCCCTGTTTTGGGTAGAGATACAGTTGGCTCTCTCCAGTCAAAGGATTTTGCCTCTAGTTTTGTCACTCAATATAGTATTAATGCTTATTTTATTTTGATTTTGATGGACAATAAGGGTGGTGCTTTAGGTTTACTATTAGAGAAAAAAAAGTAGTATGGCAGCTTAGCCTGGATTCTAGTAGGAAACTGGGTCTAAATGAGGAGATCTCCATTACTTGTATTCTTAAGTTGAGGAGCCTTAGTAGGTAATACATAGATATGTAAAAAAGTTTTTTTATAAAAGTGTTTTGCATTAGTTTAATATTTATATTTATAAGGGTTATGAGTAGTACCCACTTTTCATGTCTTGGTTTTCCAGGTTAGGTTTTTATGACAAGTAAGGTTTTTCATAAAATGTTGTTTTTAAAAAAATGTTCAACTTTAAGTACAATGTTTAGGGTATTGTATTGAACAATGTGTTTGATAGGCTGATGTAGTTATGGAGGGAAAAGTTTTTAATTTAAACTTGGTGCTTGTTTTGTATGAGTTTGTCTGAGGAAGTCTGGTGAATCGACCAGACAAAAAGCCCTTTACATTACCTTTTGTGCTGTTTGGAGTTTATTAAAACTTTTATTGGATTCATTACCTCATACAAGAGGAATTAGCTAGAGACATTAGTTACTTCACAGGAAGTCAACTTTGCTGTTATCAGATATGTAGCATTACTATGTAAAACTCCTAAATACATTCTAGGAAGCCATCAAAAATCTCATCAGAACAAATTAAATATATACACATTCATAGGTTCATAGGTTCATAGGTTCATACTAGGCTATCTGCCCGAGGGCATTTACAAGCCTAGCCCATAGTTTTGTGGCTTACGCCACCCCTTTAGTATGGGGAACTATACCCATTATTTTGCTGTGCCTCTGTTGAGCAGTGACACTGAGGTAATCCCTGGGGTATATCTGCGATCTCCCATCCATTGGTCAAGATTTCTCTTGAACAAGGCCAGCGAGGTGCTCTGCCTCACATATACCGGGATTTTATTCCACAGCATAGGGAGTCTTTGGGTGATGAATCTATCCCTCCAGCACGTCCTATTAATAGCCGTGTCGAGGTTTAAGTCTCCCGCCCTTGTGGCTCTGATGGATCTAGATTTTTGAGGTGAAGCATATTCATCAAATCTGGGTTTGACATGGCCTTGTATGTTAGGCAAAGGTCACCTCTGAGCAAGCGTGGCGACTGAATAGAGCTGGAGTTCTTTCAGTCGGGCAGCATAGGACAGATGTTTGAGACCCTTTATCCTTTTGGTGAGGAACTTTTGTGGCCTCTCCAGCTGCTGCAAGTGTCGGGTCAGATACATTCCGAATGGGGCATTGTACTCAATCATTGGTCTGATGAGTGATGAGTATAGGGAGACTATGACCTCCCTTGATCTAGATGAGAATCCCTTCATGATAAGGTGGGCAATGTAGAAGGTCTTCCTAACTACTTTAGCTACATGGGTGTCGAATGACAGACTACTATCAACCTGGGTCCCCAGGTCCCTGATAACTTCTTCTGTACTCAGTGGATTGCCACCTATTTGGTAGCTAGGGGTAACCTTGTTTTTCCCGAAGGGTATGACTATGCATTTTTGGCATTTAACTTTAGGCCATGGCTCTGGCACCAGTTATCCGTTTCTGTGAGACCCTTCTGAAGGATATCTGTGTCAGATGTGTTTTCTACTATGGCGCCCAGTTTGCAGTCATCTGCAAACTTTGTCAGCCATAACCCTCCTGTGTTTGCTTGTACTGGAAAAGTAGATGCCAAACAAGAGTGGGCCCAGGACTGAGCCCTGTGGTACACCACTTGTGACAGGCTTTGAGTCTGACATGGCGCCAGCAACTCTGACCCTGTGGGTTCTGTCACTCAGCCAGTTTGCAACCCATCTTGTGATGTATGGGTTAACATTTAAGCTGATGAGTTTTTCAATGATACCCGAGTGGGGTATTGTATCAAAGGCCTTCGCCAGATCGAGGTAGGCTGTATGGACTGCCTTTCCCTCATCAATGGCTTTGGTGACTGTTTCGAAAAAGTCAACCAAGTTTAGAAGGCATGATCTGCCTTTGACAAAGCCAAACTGGGATGGATCCAAAGTCTGCAAATTCCCTATGTCTTTATTTATGAGGTCCATTATGATCCTCTCCATGGCTTTGCAGATAAGGCTTGTCAAGCTAATGGGCCGGTAATTTCCAGGGTCGGTGGAGGCACCGCCTTTGTGAAGTGGGACCACAGTTGCAGTGCGCCACTCCCTGGGTACGTATCCAGAGGTAAGACTATGATTAAACAGCTGTCCTAGCTGTGGGTTTAATTCCTCGTTGAGTTCGTGGAGCACACAGCCGGGAACACCATCAGGTCCCATGAATGCTGTGTTTTTTGCTTTGGAGAGAGCAGTTCTCACTTGGGCGTTGGAGATGTTTGGGGGGCTGCAATCGCTTGGTATAGATATCTCTCCTTTTGGGGAGGGGAGAGGTTTGCACTGAACCTGTCAGCCAGTATGTTGGCAATGTCTGTAGGATCAGTAATCTTCACATCATTTTGAACTAGTTCTGAGCATATCTGGGAGTTTCCTCCCAGGTTTCTAACATAGCTAAAGAAGGCCTTATGATTGTCTTTTGAGTCTTTAGCTATTTTTCTCTCAAAATTTGCTTTGGATGATTTTATGAGAGCTCTTAGTTTTTACTTATAGTGATCAAGGGTGTCTTACCTTTTAAGGATTTTGCTCTATCTTGTAGTAGCTTCCTCCTTTTGTTGTAGAGTTTGTTTATGGCTGGGGTCCACCAGAGTGGACGCTTGCCTTTGGTACAAAGAGTCTTTGTTTTGCTTGGGATTGCCTTATCCATGCAGTCCTGCAGGTGCTGGTAGAAGGCATTTGTAAGTGATTCAGCGGCTTGAGTACTGTTTTCCGTCGGCTCGGGGCCTTAAAGGAGACCACACTAGTCTTTAGAAGTGTGAAGTCGGCTTTCGAGAAGTTCTTTACTGTGGTTTTTTTTATTTCAGGTGGGGGTGGGATGAGGACCTCCAGCGAGATTAGTTTGTGATCTGATCTCACCAGTGAGGGGTATACTTCCGGTGTTGAACATTGTGCTCCCATGTTCGTGATGATGAGATCAAGTATGTTTTCTCCTCTTGTGGGGATGGTGACTAGTTGTTCCATGGCATTTGAGTTTATGAATTCCAGGAACTTTTGGGCTAGGGTGTTTGGGCTTGAGTAGTGTTCCCAGTCTATATTAGGGTAATTGAAGTCACCTAGTATGATGGTGTTTGGTGATACATTTATCCCCTCTAGTGTTTTCAGGAAGGTCATGTGAGGTTCCTGAGTTTGTGAGGGTGGCCTGTAACATGCTACAATTTGCAGAGCAGTCTTGCCTTTGGTTAATTGCACCTGGATGGTCTCTGATGCATCGTGCGTTGCCACCAGTCTTGAGGTGTGGGTGTCTTTGATGAATATGGATACCCTCCTTTCTTGGTATTGTCCGGATTTTGGGGCCGGAACGCATGATAAGAGGTAAAACCTGATAGTGCTGGGGTGCTCTCAGGAGCCTTGAACCAGGTTTCTGTCACTGCACAGACATCGATGTTCTCCATACTGAGAAGGGCCTCGAGTGCGTGCATTTTGAGATTTAGACTTCTGGCATTGAGCAGCATTACCCTTAGTTTTTTTCCTTTCTTGTGTTCTAGGGTGGTAGGTTTAGAATTTGAGCCTTGCCTAAAAAGGCACTATGGGGTGGCAAGAGCCTTTGCCAATATCCGAATCCCAGGTGTGACAGGTGCAAGCCGTCCCTTGCGAAGCAACGTGGCTTGTCCAGCATGTCATCCCAGGCAGACAGACATTGGATCCCCTTTGAATGACACCAGAGTTTAAGCCAATTGTTAAAGCTGATCATCTTATCTCTGTATTGTGGCATCATTCTTGGTGAAGGTAGAATACTGCTCAAGGTCAGGGTCATACCTGCCTGGGCTACATAATCAGAGAGCTCCTCAATGTCTCTTTTCATGTAGTCCAAGGAGGTACGTCTCAGGTCGTTTACACCAGCGTGGACAATGACTGAGTCATATTTGTACCTGCTGTTGAGAGACCTGAGTGCTTGCGTTATGTGGCGGATTCTAGCGCCGGACAGGCAGCTTACTGTGACCTTCTCCTTACTCAGTCTGGTGAGCGGGACGTCAGTGTGTCTGACTATGGAGTCACCAATGACTAGTGTGTCTGGCATTGTCTTTGGCCTTAAGGGCTGTGACTGTTTGACACTCTGACTGTGAGGTCTATGTGTTGCAGGTGTTGTGTTCTGAGGTGGTGGTTGTTTGGGTGTCTGCTTTGGTGGCCTCTGCTGTTTTGGTAGATTTTTGATCAGAGCCACGAGTATGTCTTTGTGTGTTTATGTGTATGATTTGAGGTTGTGATGGTACTATGTGAGACTGGGTCTATAGTGTGTGTGGTAACCTTCTCCTCCTGACTGGTCTTGCCAGTCCTATGTTGAGAGAGCTCAGCCTCCAGTTTGGCCGTATAGTTGCATCTCTCGCATGTATTTGTGTTTTGTGGGAGGAGGAGAGGGTTGTCTGTGTACATGAGGCAATTGTAACATTGCCTCAATATTCCCAGGTTCACCAGCTGAGCAGGAGAGGACACTAGCAACTGATCCCTCGACATGCTAGAAGGACTAGACAAAAAAACTTTAAAAAATGGTGGTTTGCCTTTTTGGGGTGCTATCTATAAGAGTGCCGTATCAAGGTAATAAGTACTGTAGGAGCAAGTGCTAGGTTTAACAGATAGAGAAAAGTCTACTTGGAGTCAAGTAGAGATGATCTTTTTAGGTATTAGAGAAAGTGCTAGTAACAGGGATGCTTAAAGGTAAGATTGAAAAGAATGCACTCTGCAGTGTGCACTAGAGAAGTTAGATATGAAAGTAGGTAACTTTATCCTATAGATGCCTGTAGAGATGCATTTAAATAAAATAAACACTAAACAGTCCCTAAAATTATATTAATACTATTAAGACAGTAGCTGCACCTATTTTGATAGAAACTTATTAGTTCGCAGAATATTACATGCATATAATCAACTGTATTATGAAGAGAAAACATAAGAAATTCCAGGCAGGAATCAGTTTAAACAGGTAGATGCAGAAGATAAGAAAGTAACAAATAAACTGATGAAACTATAACGTCTCAGGACTGGGATCACATACCAACAGAATTTTATAAAACATTTACTTGGCCTGTTAGCTTTACATTTACTACAACTAGCCCATCAATGTACAGTCCTAGAATGGCAGGCTGTTAAATTTCAAATTGTAGCTAATGATGTGGAAATCCCAAGATATCTTGGAAAGAAAGACCAATACCATATTTTTGACTAATCTTATTATCAAACACTGATGATACAATTACAGTAATATTTACTAAACAAGTTTTAATTGCAGAGATAAAGCAAGTTATTTTACAAAATCAATATAGATCTGTTTCTTTGAAAATGACAACTGATAATCAAACATTACAAATAATAATGATCAATATACAATATCATTGTCGTACAGAATGCAGTATTTCTAGAAAAACATGCACAAAAAGCCCTCTGTTATTTATACTGTGAATTTATATATTTAACCCCAGAATATCATGGTTTCCAGAAATTGTAATTAATATAATAAGATCGGTATTTCAAAACTGTCTGAAGCACTTTTAATTATAAATGTTAAACAACCAAACAGATATCCACAGGCTAATGAGGTGAGACAGGGTTGCCCCTATCTTTTCATTATAACAACTTTATACAGGAAAAAAGGTAAATGTATATCATTAATGATACAGACAGAAGTTGTTTATCTACACGGATGACTTGATCTTAAAAATCATTCAAGAAAAAGTCAACTACTACAGCCTTCTTTATAACTGCTAAAGAAATAATGAATATCCTTTTTATTATAAAGCAAATGATTAGAAAGTATGATGACTAAAAGGAGCACAGCTATATAATCAGATCTTTAATGACTGAGAAAGTAAAATTGTTGGGTGAATGGTTCCACCAAGATATAAATCAAGATAAGGAAACAATCAAAATAACCTTCATACTTTTAAACTTTAGTAATGGCCTGTTGTAGAGTGGCAAGGATTCCTAAAGGGCTACCGCCAGCAGTGAGCCCTAACATGAGCAGCCAGCCATTGGTGCATGCCCTTTCTGATCACAGAAAGGCTCACAGCAGTGATTCTACAATGTAGGTAAAACCATGAGGTGGGCCATCTTCACTGCCATGCTACATGCTAATGAGGAAGCGGGAGTGACTAATGCTAATTACCCATGTACTTTCAATGTGAAATGCCTATAGAAGGGATTTATGGAACTGAGTGATTACGAGAATTGCTCTGCTGTATAAATTAGCATGACTGGACATCTTAATGAACAGTCAAAATTCTCTCTACAATGGGAGAGACTGATTTGCAAGTAAGTGTTGGGAACTTCAGTGCTTAAGTAGTGTTGGTGGGTATGACTGTGTGTGTATATGTGGCAGAGTATGTGGGTTTACCTATGTGCAAGTAAATCACTGTTTTCTGAATTATATAAACACCAGAAATTATTTGAAAAAGCTATACAATACAAAATAGCTGTTGTTTTGCAGGTGACAAGCCTCCCTACATTCCCCATGTATGGGGCCCTGCCCCCCGCACCCCTCTAAATTATATACCATTTCCTTGGTTGCCCTCCCTACACCTCTCTAAATTATATATATATATATATATATATATATATATATATATATATATATATATATCTATATATATATAAAACCAATTCCATGATTGCACCACAGACAAGAAAAGGGCAAAATCTGTTCAGAAGTGCTCTGCTAGAATGCACAATACAACAAGTTCCAATGAAACTCACAGTGACAACTTTTCAAACTAAAGACTCTCATCCACCAATGTTTCAATAACCTCCGGATAAGCCATGCGTGTGTGTGTGTGTATGTGCATGTCTTCAGGAGTACACATGGTGTCTTTTAACATCCTTTGTAAAGCTTGAATTCAAAGCTCTGCATGCATTCTAATTATTCTGTCTGTAGCTGACATCACTGACATTATAACCACCTTAGAAGCTGGTTGTGTAACCTTCTCGCTTTCATGATTTTATCATGCATCTTAAAGGTCATATCCTCAATCTGCCTAAGAATGTCTCTTTAATATTTTATGATGTGGGTTTGGCAGATAAATGTTCTAAAGAAAAGGTTAGACAAAGCAGCCACCATTTTTGATAAATCTATCTGGGACTCTGTTCTGCTTATTAGGAGCATATTAAGTGTCTGGGTGAGCTTAAGAGAACATAGCATTCATGCATACCACTGCTGATTCTGCTATGAGAGACAGTTCTACAAGAAGTTTTTACGGGATTGTTAACTCTGTAGAATCTGTCAGTCTTCTTGGGAGTTTGGTGCTGACAGTTTAGCTTAAAGGAGCCTATTTCTTTTGCATCTCTGAACTCCTGGAATACAGGAGGTACCGCTGTGAAGTTTGTTTCCTCAAGCTACAGGAACTCCTGTGGGAGCTGGGACCATCCTTTACACTCTGCTTAAAATGTTCACTCAAATTTCACCAAACATGACATATTCTAATGGACACCCTGATGATATGGCGCCATGTAATCAGCATTACAGCCCAGAGGAGAAGAGATCTGGTTGAGAAGGGATAAGTCAAGATGGGATACTCTCTTTTCCTCTTCAAAGGGGGGGGGGGGGTGGTTGTTCCTAAGATTAATGGTCAGACAGCCAGAGGCTTGATCCTGTGCCAGATAGCTACATGGTCCTTTAAAAACCCTGCTACAGTCAAAGGCAGCAAAGGCATAAACTGATGTTAGCAGGCTAGCTTGGGCATCAGTCCTCTCTCAAACATTCTTGGTTTTGATTCTGCGTCCAAGGAGGAAGTGTGGGAAACTTTAAAAGGTCAAGCCACCTGGAGACGCCTTAATCAGCACAGATAGAATATCCTAGAGAATAACCCATTCTATCATGCATTCTATACTTTGTAGCTGCTGGAAACTAGACCTCTAGCCTAGAGGTCTTAACCTCACTGTCCAAGACCTGGATATTAAGTGCAGCTACAATCCCACTGTTTGCCCCCAGAAGGGTTCAGAACAGTTGGGGATGTAGATGGTGTAGGCTGAGGGACTAGAAGCAGATGAAGCAATACCTCTCTAGGTTCAGTACCTTCAGACTGCTGCTGGACCAATGGTGGTGGTGGGGTCATTACAGCAGAGGGTTCTTCCACAACTTAGTAGATGCCTTAGCCAAGGCCACTAGATTAATGTACTTGAGTAAGGCCTCAAGGATTCTAATCTCCTACAAAGTGTCTTTTTCTAAGGGTCATGAAGTGTTCACAAGCACAGATGTTGCGGTTTTCACCGAAGCAGAAATGTCTCTGTAAATGGAAATTGTTTGAAGTTTGTATTTGAAAGACACACTTGTCAGGTGAATTTTCTAGGTATGCCATGGACCTCATAACAAGACAATCCAAGCAAATCAAATTCAAAATTCAGAAAGAGATAGCTAAACAATTTAATCTCTATAACACAGGTAAGAATGAAAAGATTCCAAAAGAGTATTTATTACTATATTAATCACTTTAAAAGGTACAAGGTGGACAGAACTAATGACAGATTGCCTGTGTGACAAAAAAAAAAATCTGAAGATAGTGTGGGCTGCTCTCCCCTTTTAGCTGGGCATCACCAATCATCTCAGGCTAAGGGGGAAGATGCTAGCTTTACAATGGGGAGGTCCACCTTCTCTGAAAGTCATATCAGAAGATAGATATGCCTGCAGCTAATTCAACTGCATAAAGACTGCAGTAGTGACCTTTACAATGCACACTATGTATAATTTCTGAAAATTAAAATATACCTAATGTGAAGGTATATATCAATATCTCAATGAAATACAGAGGCGGGTAGTGTACTTTCAGTTTGGAGGTACTCTGATGCATTATTTATTAATGAAAACAATGATGTATGTCATGTATTTTAAAATCATGTAAAAAGGATGCAATCAGACTAGGAGCAATTTCACACTATATCGCACATCAGACACTGCACTATCAATGGAAGCATCTATTATAGCTATAAATGAATTTCAATAGAAAGAGACAGAGTGCATAGTTAGTTGTTTATCAATGAGCAATGAACATTATAAAGCCAAAGGCTGAGGTAGAACAAAATGCCAACCCAATGATTCCTGAAGCTTGCACAATGCCACATGCCTTTAGGCCCAAGGTACATCTGCAATTACAAAGGCAAGACTGTATAAGAATACTGTCAAAAGTAGAGTGTCTGTAAAAAGTGAAATTAAAAAACAAGTATGTATTCACGGAGTTTTTAAAGTTAATGACTATTGTGTGTAACTATAGCTGCTTAAAATTATATATTTTGACTGACAATGAAGCTATGAATATGAGGCTATTTATAATCTGGTCCATTATTTCATGTATCAAGGACTGAGACTAAAAATAATCCTGCTGGGTCAGTGCTCTCTCCCATGAACAAATACAAATAAACATGCTGTTGCGTACATCTTAACACAGACAGATGACATTCTTGCATAACTAACATGTCATAAAGACTGACCTAGCACAATGTTAACTTTAGTTGTAAATGGAAGAATTTTTCAAACAGGTTTTGACTTAATGCCGAAAGGACCATTACAACATAACTGTGTTGTTTTAGTGAAAGCACTTATGTCAGTCATCTGGCAAAATGCAATGGATAAAATCTTCCTAGGAACACATAATACAAAATGTTAATGTGATGACATTCTCATAACAGGTAAATATGATGAAGACCATTTAAATAATGTAAGAAAAGACCTCAACAATGGACAGACATTCAGCTATCAGAGACAACTGTATTTTTTCATGGAATAATTTTCCTGTTGTTGGCATATTAACAATGATGGGCTACATAAGTCACCTGACAAGAAGGAGGCTGTTTTAAAGACTTCTAGGAACTTCAGAACATGTCTGAAATTAATTTGTACCTAGGAAAGCCATTAATACCAAGAATTTATGTCAAATCTCTCAATAGCTCTATTCCCACTGAAAGAGTTGCAGCAGACTGGAATGACCTAGAAATGAACAAACAGCTGTGAAGTTGTCTTCATTGCAACCAGTATGAAGATTACAGTGGACAAAGTGATGAATAATATTGCTCCTTCCACACCTTTTAAGCCTGGCAAGTGATGCCTCTCTTAATGAAATCATACCATTCTACAGGGCAAGTTCCTGAGTAAATAAAAAAAATTAGAAACTCTCTACATTTATTTCAAGGTTCCTGACAACTGTAGCTATTACCGAGTTGGCAGGGGAGCCCTTAGTCTAGTCTAGGTAGTGAAGAAGCTTAACCAGCATTCTATGCACATTAATGTTCATTTCAACATGCAGAAGGGTGTCTTAACAATGGCAGATCTGTACAGTTATTCTTTATTGACCGGGTTAGTCCCAACAGGCTAGTAGCCTCTTTTCAGTGGTCTCCAAGGTGGTATTTTTACTACAAGGGGAAATTTGGCCAGGGCATGGGGGAACTTCCCCTACTTGTCATTATTGCAAGTGGGACTCATTTTGGAACAGCACTTCCTGTTTCCATCCCAGTGAAAAGGCAGCCCAGAGAAACATGGAAGCAGAAGAAGACAGAGAAGGAGATGATGGAGTGGTGAAAGAAATGGAGGGGAAAGCAAATATTGAGACCAGAATATGTGTGTAGGACTCTGAGGAAATGTTTCAAAGAAATCTGTCTGATAGAGATGTCAGCAAATGATGGATGTATAATTACAATCCTCCAGTCAGGAGGGCTGCAGGATGATTTACTTAAAGAAATTGTTGCGCAGAGTGAGCCAAAAATGAAGGAGAAGTTTCCGGGGGGGGGGGGGGCACATTATGAAAAAAAATACAAAAGCAGGATGCAGAGGCAATCCTGAAGACTAGTGGTGAGACAGAAAAGAAAACACATACAGAAAAAGTAAAATAAGTCAAATGTGGGGTAGCAGAAAATGAAAAACAGAAGTATGTGGTAAGGACTCAAAGTAAAGAAGACAAAGAAATGGACTGGTATGAAGTGTGGGACAATTTAATAGCTCTTTGCACGTGAAAGCACATGAGATATAACAATTAGTTATTATTAACAAAGAGACATTTTGTGACATTATAATTGAGAATGTTTTTCAATGGAAAATGTCTCATACAATATGAAAAAAGAAACACTGTAGCCCATGGAATCTTTACGTGATAAAAACATTAAATAGGGAAACAAAAAAAGAAAATGCATGTACAATTTCAAATAGTGGTAGAAAGATATACTTTGAAAGGACATTTGAAAACTTTATGCACATAAGCACTGGGCATTGCAAAGGTTTGTTACAGAAGTGATTTATGGACTGGTGGCTGGGATTGTAATACTGCGTTAAAAAAAGAAAGAGAAAAAAAATACTTATACCAAACAAGATAAATGTGGAGGGGAATAGGGGTGTTATAAAACACTGGGGACAACCAACCAAAAACATATTTATTTGCGGAAATGAAGGAAATTCTATTTTTTTAATAGGTGCCATGGGATCCTTTATATACACATGAACTACCATCAACTCAAGCAGATGGGGGTCTCGGTTTAACATCTCATACAAAGGACAGCACAATCAGGAGTACAGCACCCCCCCCCCCCCATACTGCACTGCAGTGTCAGCAATTGATCTACCTGGTTTAGGAACAAAACACACAACCTTCTGCATCAGTAGTGAGTGAGCTATCTGTTGGTCCACTGACACTGCTTAGGAGAAAAGTTTTGAATCATTGACTAAGAAAGACAATGCAGCATTGTAATCCTGAAGTATGGAAGAATAAAAAGGCATTACTGATTCATTATACGTGAATTGCATGTTAGTCATTGAACAATTACTGATAATGAATGGTCTTGTCCAAACAGCAAAAATTATCCAATGCTGACCATGGTGTACACAGACGCCAAAACAAATTATTCTTTATACTTTCATTTGCATCTAAAAATATCTAATGTCTAGTGGTAGGGGAATCTACAGATCAGAGTATTACATGCTCTCTGTGAAGGGCACCTGGGACAAGTAAAAGATGAATCCTGTTATAACCTTATATGACAGCCAAGTATGGAAGAGCAAGTTGAAGATCTGGAAAAAAATTGTATTCAGTGCTAACTGGTTCAAAACAAACCACCACCACAAGCATACCTAAACATTCTAGAAAAACTGTCAGTGCCATGGCAGCATACCCACATTACATTTGCAGGTCCATTCATAACCAAAGCTTACTGCAAAAAAATTTGAGCCATTGTACAAATTGCAAAACCCGTAGACAAACATGCATTACAGTAGTTTTTAAGAATTAATATAATATCATGTAAAGTCTATATCTAATATACCTGACAAAAATTGTGCATCTAAAAAAAGCTATTAAAGCAAGATGTAACATGAGAATTGAGCTACAAAAAAAACACCTTACAAAAAAAAAAAAATCGAGCAGTTGAACAAATTGCAAAGCTAGTAGACAAACATGCATTAAGTAGTTTTTAAGAATTAATATAACATTGTGTAAAGTTTATATCTAGTATACCTGACAAAATCATGCATCTAAGAAATGCTTTTAAAGCAAGATGTAATATGAGAATGGAGCTACAACAGGAAAATAGTTCTCAAATACTTAAGAATCTAGTTATAGCTGCACCAGTGATAAAGTAAAATAATGTAAACAATACAGCTGCATTACAAGTAGTGCATGTCAGAACTGCGCAGAAGCTATGATCTTAAAAGAATATAGACCAGTTACCAATAGGTCAAAAGCATTTACAGAAGCATACAAAAAGATACATTCAGACATAAATGGGATGGTTATCAACAACTTATGAATGTGAGAAATCCCAATAATTTGTTTATGAAGTTTAAGTGAAAATAGACCACAAGCCATTGTAAAATATATTAAAAACAGTCTTGGGACACGACAACATGAAGACTGCAGAGAATATTACTTAATCTACAGAAGTATAATCTAACAGTAAAATACAGACCAAGCAAGAAACTGTATGTGGCAAGTATGTTAAGTAGACCATATATGCCTAGCAAGCAAAAAAACTAGACATTCTCTGGGTAACTTTGTAGTTACCAGAAAAAAAAAAAAAAGCAAAGTAATTTCACAGATAATACTGACTTAGAAGAAATGCAGTTACTGAAAAAGACAGCCTGAGCAAAAATCATCAGTAAAGAAAAGTTTAGCTTTTTTTTTTGAGAAAGAAAGGAATTCTTTTTTTTATTTATTTATTTTACATTTGTTGACCGGGCTAGTCTAACTGGATATATTCCAATTTCAGTAGAGGCCCGGGGAGAAAAGCTCCAAACATAACACAAAATATCATATACAGATGTATAGCAAATAGAGTAGGAGAAATTAGAATACAAAAAGAGTCTAGAAAAAGTACAATACTAAGAAGGATGAGCATATAGGATTATATAAGTCATCTTACAACATGATATATGAGGTACTGTACAGTTTATTGATAGATTAAATAAATACTGGAAGTTATATTAATCTTACTAGTAACAATTTCTGCATACCGAGAGGTACGCAGAGTACGATTTTGTATCCAGAGGCAGTGTAAAGATAGAATTCTGCCCAAGGCTTAACATTTGGAGCTGGCAAAAATGAAAATTCCTAACCAAACTGAGAGTGCTGGAAAATCAGAAAACACATACACATGCATATACACAATGTTTTCCATGATGGGATAGTGATACATTTCTAGTCCCAGTGATCCTTTTCCTTTTTGGTTAAACTGTCACCACCAAGACTAATCTAGCACACCAACAACACAATTATGGTCTTCTCTTAAAAAAAAACAAACCATTAAATATATGTGTGGTAGCAATAGCTTGGGTAGACACCCTTCAAAATGCAGAAGCCAACAGTTAATGTTACACTAGTTCAATCTAGTTCAATAAGCATACTCTTAAACTAATGAACAGCCAGCTAAGAGCAATTAAAATTGAATAATCAAATTCTTTACTTCAAGTAAATAAAAGTAAGCAACGTGCTTTGCAAAATTAAATCTACAAGCAGTTATGGACTTGCACAATGAACTACAAAGACTAGGTTTATACATATAGACTGCATACATAAAAACATTATTTAACACATTATTTGAGCATATCATTACCAGTCACTAAATTTTTTACTGACCTTTAACTATCTCTGACTTGTATGTCTAAACAGCAGATGCACAATCTCACTAACTGGTTAATTTCAGGTTCGACTGAGCATTTTTACCAGGGATGTGGTCCACTTCAGAAGCAAGGCATACAAGTGAACTGGCTAATAGTTCATCACTCTGTTTTAGAGTCGCAAGTAGTTTTTTTTCTGCTTTTCTTTAATAAGAATGTAAGGTTCCTGTCTCTACAGTAATGTACCTCTAGGGGGAACTCCATATATGATAATGCATTCTTCTGGCTTGGAGTAAAACGTGAAGGAGGATTAAGCTTTAAGTACTGCAAATGTGGAAACATTTTCAAAGTCAGTTTCAGTACTTTACAACTCTGCTGCACTTCCAGTGAAAGTAACTGCACATTCTTTACAGATCACATTTTACAAGCTACAAGATTTACTGGAAACAATAACCATAGTTTTATGTATAACATTTTTTTTATGAAAAAGCAACTATGTTTATGTCAGCTTAAAAAGAAGTTATGTACTCACCATAATATTCCATCTGTGACTCTGCCACTTTTTCCTACATCATAGAACACTGAAACTCTCAAGCTCCTCCATGTACCCATAATAACCTACATACCTCAAATCTAGTTTGCTGCCCATAGACCCAAGTAATAGTTAAGAAACATGAAATAACGGAAACTGGGACTCAAAGAAAGGAACAGTGGTTTCTCTAATATAATTTGAACTTCCAGCAGTACAGAATGGAAGGAGGTTAGTGAGAGAGAAGCTGAGGGAGAATGAAACTGGACAACACAAATGGAACGTTATGGTGGGTACATAACTTCTTTATCTGATGTTGTCATTTTCATTCATTCCTCAACTGTTGGGACAGAGTCCCCAGCAACCTAAACCCTAGGTGCACTCTAAGGAAGGATATTCCTGAGCACAGCTGAGCCAAAAACTGCTCTTCACCTACAGACCAGATCCAATTTGTGAAAAGTAATAAAGGTATGATGCTTAGCCCAAGTTACAGCTGTACAAATTTCATCCAGTAAAGTTTTAGACAAAAAGGCTGAAGAAGCTGACATAGATCTAGTGAAATGGGCTTTAGGTAGTTTTGGTAAAGGTAAACCCACTTTTTTTGTAGACAAAGGTGATACAGTTAGTCATCCATTTGGCTAGGGTCACTGTGGAAACTGGTTTGCCTAATTTTGAATTAGAAAAGGAAACAAATAATTGATCAGATTTCCAAATATCTTTGGTTCTGTGAAGATAAAAATGTAACGGTCTATGAACATCCTGTAAGGTACAGTTGTGTACCCTTACCATAAATGTAGATGTTCAAGTGTATTCACTGTTGCAGTCACCACCTGTGGGTTATCCCTGCTGTGGTAGCCCTCGGCCGGCCCGAATGCCGGAGTCAATGTTTTTGTGCGCCAGCTGCTGTCGCCTGTAGTCCAACATCAGGTTGTCAGTACTATAAAGCAAGGCAGCCGATGCCATTACATCAGTTTTTCTTGCCCTAACCCATCAGAAGTACAAGGGAAAAGAGAGAAGTGGTCCTGGTGGCTAAGAACCACATTCGGAAGCATGTGCCCAACGGGAAGTTGTGAAAAGGGGGATGGAGGGAGGGAAACCAAGACTGCAACAGTGAATACACTCGAACATCTACATTTATGGCAAATGCACACAACTGTATTATGTTCTTCATGTTTCACTGTTGCAGTCATCACCTGTGGGAGGATTCCCAAAGCTGAGGTAAAGGGTGGAAGGGTAGAAAGAGTCCTAGGTATGGGTCAGGTTGCCCTGCAGAATTGCAGAGGCAAACCCTGCCGTAGACTTCGAAAAGAGAGGTAGGTGGTAATGCTTTGTAAAGGTATGGACAGAGGTCCAAGTGGCCACTTCCAATATGTCTCTGGTAGGTACTCCTCTGAGGAAGGCAGTGAAAGTGGAGGTTGCCATAGTGGAGAGGGTATGGATTGACCTAAGGATGGGTTTCCCATGTAGTCTGTAGCAAAAATGGATACAGTGTGAAATCCATTTGGAAATGGCTTGTGTGGAGATGGGCTTCCCCTCTGCCCCTGGGGCAAAGCTTACAAGAAGCTAGTCAGTTTTTCTGAATGGCTTAGTACGGTCCAGATAGTATCAGAGTTGTCTGTGCACATCTAGTGAGTGTAGAATTCTTTACCCCTTCTTTTGAGGGTTGGGAAAGAAGGTGGGAAAGTGTATGGCCTGGTTAAAGGTCACATCAGATACCACCTTGGGCCTAAAGGAGGGATTAATCCTCAGGGGGAGACTGTCTGCATGGAAAATTATGAAGGTCCCAACAGCCATGGGAGCTTGAAGTTCTGAGACCCTTCTGGCTGAGGTAATAGCTAGTAGGAAGGCAGTCTTCCAGGAGAGGTATTTCAATTCTGTTGAAGCGGCAGGTTCGAAAGGAGGTAAGGTTAGTTTCCCTAACACATAATTCAGGTCCCAAGGTGGAGTAGGAGGTCTTCTGGGAGGCCTGATAATAGAAGCCACTCTGAGGAATTGCTTAATCAAATGATGAGAGAAGAGGGCTGGGTCTGAATCATAATGGGCAGAGATGGCCAAGGCATGGATTTTAAAAGAAGAGGAGAGGCAACTATTGAGCAACTCTAAGTAATCCAGGATGAGAGGGATGGAAGGTTGGGAGGTACTGCCCCCTTTTGATTGTTTCCAGGAGCAGAATCTTTTCCATTTTCCTACATAAGATTTTCTTGTGCTGGGCCTTCTGGCCTCTGTGATGATGTCCAGGACCTGTTTGCTTAACGGTGACTTCTTGTTAGTTTTTAGTGTATGAGCCATGCTGAAAGTTTGAGAGTCTGTAAATATGGGTGCAGTACCTTCCCCCTCTCCTGGGACAAGAGGTCTGACCTTAGGGGGAACAGCTTGGGGGGCTGTAAGGTCAGACTGCGTAGTAAGGGGTACCAATGCTGTCTGGGCCAATCTGGAGTGATGAAGATGGCCTTTGGTCTCTCCTCTCTTATTTTCATCAGAACCTTGGGAAGAAGGGGGAGAGGAGGGTATGCGTACACAAAGAGGGAGCTCCAGGAGAAGATCAAGGCATCCACCTTCCATGCTAGGAGGTGATACTCCCTGGTACAAAACTTGTGCAGCTGGTGGTTGAGGTGCAAGGCAAAGAGGTCCCCCTCTGGGGTCCCCCACTCCTGGGTGATTTGCAGCAAGATTTTTCTCTGGAGCTGCCATTCATGAGGGTCTAGTAAGTTTCTGCTTAGGTGGTCTGCCAGGGTGTTGATCCCTGGTAAGTATTGGGCAATTAGGTGCAGCCCCATGGAAGTGGCTATAAGCCGCAGACTCATGGCTAACCTGCACAGGGGGTAAGATTGGGTGCCCCCCTGCTTGTTGATGTACCACATTACTGTGGTGTTGTCTGTTTTTATAAGAAGGACCCCTGGCCTGAGATGGGGTTGTAAGGAAGTCAGAGCGTTTTGCACTGCCATCATTTCTTTCTAGTTGATGTGCAAGTGAAGTTGCTGGTTGCTGCAAAGGCCTTGGGTACACCTGCCTGCTAGGTGAGCGCCCCAAGCTATGTCTGAGGCGTCGATGGTGATTGTCTGGCTGGAAGGGCAGAGGATGAAGGGAAGACCCTTGTTCATGGCACAGGCCTCTGCCCATCAGAGAAATTCATCCCTTATGCAAGGGATCAGTGGCAGAGTGGTCTCTAGGGACTGACAGTGCTGACACCAAAGGCTCTTTATGTACCACCGAAGCTTTCTCATGTGAAGCCTGGCGATAGGGATGAGAAGGATGCAAGATGCTATGTATCCCTGGGCTTGCAGGAACTTCCACACAGTGAGGTGACTTCTGGAAGCCAGCTGGGTGAAGTGGAGAGGCAGGAAACTCTGCTTTTCTGGGGAAAGATAGGCCATTAGGGTTGCTGTGTCTAGCTTAGCTCCCAGAGAAAACAATTTTCCTGGTGGGGTTTTGCTTTGATTTTTTTCTCATTGACGATGAACCCTAGGGAAGTTAAAAGTTGTTTGACAAAGAGAAGATCCTGGAGCAACCTTTCTTTGCTGTTCACCTGAATGAGGCAGTCGTCCAGGTAAGGGTAAATCTGTATATTTCTCTGTCTGCAGAATGCTATAGCCGGGGCCAAGCATTTGGTGAATATTCTGGGAGCTGTAGATTTTGGGAGCTGTAGATAAGCCAAAGGGCAGTGCAAAGAACTGAAAGTGCTGACTGAATGCTTTGAAGCACAGGAATTTTCTGCATGATTCGCTGACGGGGATGTGGAGGTAGGCATCTTTTACGTCTAGTGTCATAAGCCAGGCATTTTGTGCGAGCATAGGCAGGAGCTGTTGCAAGGTTAGCATTTTGAATCTGGGGACCACCAAGGAAGTGTTCAGTTTGGACAGATCCAGGAAGGGGCACCAAGTGCCCTCTTTTCTGGGAACAAGGAATAGTCTAGAGTAAACACCTTTTCCTGTTTGATCCAGAGGGACAGATTCTACTGCCCCCTGGGATAGTAGGGGTTTTACCTGTTTTAATGCCTCTGCCCACTGGTTGGGGGAGAGGTCTGGGTACCCTCTTGGAATTGGGAGTTCACTGAAGGAGAATCTGTATCCCTGAGAAATGATTTTTAATACCCACTGGTCCCTGGTTATAGAGACCCAATTGTCCTTGAAGGGAGTGAGCCTTCCTCCTAGTTTTAGATGAGTGAAAGGAGGGCAGAGGGAGTCATTGTGAGTGCTTACCATAGAAGCTTGGCTTAGAACTCCCTGCCTTAGAGGCGGAAGTGGTCCATTGTTTGCTTCTTTGCTGGCCCTGGGATAGGGGCCTGGATGTCCTGTCCCTGTGGGGCTTACTTTGACCCTGTTTGCTGGGTGCAGAGAAGTCCCAGTGCTTAGAGGGGAAGTTCCTTCTAAATCTGGGTGGTTAAACTTGAAAGAAATCTTTTACTGTTTGCATAGATTTTGCTTTGTCTTCCATCTTTTTAAGCACCTCTTCTGCTTTTTCCCAAAAAAAGCGTTCCTTATCTGGGGGTGCATCAATAAGTTTAGACTTGACATGATCAGGGAGAGGTTGTTCCTTCAGTCATGCATGTCTTCTAATAACAGATCCTGTCACTGCTACCATGTTAGAGGCTTCTAGGGCATCATATCCACATTGTAATGAGTGCGTGGCCACTTGATAAGCAGAGTGTAGTCATTCTGCCAGCTCTTTTGAGTTGGCATCATCAGGAGGGGTAGCAATCTTTTGTTTTAATTGTTCCAAAGTGTGTTGTTGATATTTTAACATATGGAACTAACAACTGAGTGCTCTGATAGCTAAGGATGCAGAGGTGTATACTTTCTTACCCCATCTGTCCAGAGTTCTGGAGTCTTTGTCAGAAGGAAGAGGATTCTTGAGAGAACTAGTCTTAGCTCCTTTGGGTCCCTGTGTAATGACCACAGGGTTTGCAGCAGGGTCCCTATACAGGTATTTGTGAGAATCCGGTACTCTGTAGTACCTGTCAAATTTAGCTGCAGCAGGAGGCAGGGCATCAGGGGCTAAACTAGATTCAAGGAAAACATCATCCACCACTCTTAGAATAGGTAGGATGGCCAGGGTTCTGTGCAGGGGCAGGTCCAGAAACTCTCTAAGTCATTTATTTCACTGTGGGTAATCCTGAGATTCCTACTGAAAATATTCCCTGAGGGAGTGAGGGGTTTCCTGAAGGAGAGATCCTCTGGAGGGGAGGCAGAGGGGATAGATTCCTCTGCATCTAAATCCTCATAAACAGTTAAGGGCTGCTGTTCCTCTTCAAAGGTAGACCAATCTGATTCCTCAGACTCTTGGTCTGTCATAATTTTTGGAGAAGGAACCCTTTTCCTTTTTGGAGTGGGGGCTTGAGTACCTCTGATAAGGGAGATGAGATCCATTTTAAGCATTTGAGGCTTGGGGTGGGGGAGCAGAAGCAAGATGGTGGCTAGAAGCAGATTTCCTAGGAGTGGCCTGGCTTCAAAGCCTGAGAGAATCCATCTGTCTCTGAAAAATGGTAGTTGGAAGAGAAGATGTCAGTTTTTGTCTAGAATTGGTAGTGCAAATGGCCTCCTCAGAAGCCAGTTCCTGCCTTGCGGCTCCAGACCCAACCGAAGCAAAGACAGCCAAAGGCTCAGAAGATGAAGTGGATTTCTGGCATACTGGACTCCAAAAGGGTCTTGGCAGAGGCCTGCATAGAAAGCGAGTCAGGCATCAGGGGCTACGAAAGGGCCTCACTGAATTCCGGAGAACTGACGACTTGCTTAGCAGGAGTGTCGTCGGAAGGCTTAGTCTTGTGTGGCATGTCTCTATCTTTATGTTTTTTCAGAACGTCGGTGGATTGTTGGCTGACAGATGCCATATCGGAATTCGAAGATGGACTATGAAAATAATGGTCTACAAAAACAGCTCTATGGCGAATGGTTCTCGCATTAAAGAGGCCACAGAACCGGCAACGAGGGACATCGTGGTCTGGCCCTAAATAAGTGATGCAGTAAGAATGAAAGTCTCGCTGTGGGATCTGCTTTCCACAGGCGAGAGAATTGCTAACTTTTATGGACATCAGTTAGAGCAAGAAAAAAGGGTCCCCAACAGGGTACTTAGCTTTAGATGTTTTCTGCTGAAATTTGACTTCTAGTAGCGACTGATTGGCACTCGTGCAAACTGCTTCTGCTACAGGCTCCATGGCCAGAAAGACTGATGTAATGGTGTCTGCTGCCTTGCTTTATAGTACTGATGACCTGACAGACTACAGGCGACAGCAGCCAGCGCACAAAAACACTGACTCTGGTATTGGGGCCTACCGAGGGCTACCACAGCAGGGATAACCTACAAGTGATGACTGCAACAGTGAAACACGAAGAACATCATATATTCTCCTTTATTTGGAAAATTTGGAAAGAAAAGTGGTTGGCTGATAATCTGATTAATACTGGACTCTGATACCACATTAGGAAGAAAGAAAAGGTTGTTTTTTAAAGATATTCTGTCTTTGTGGAACATTAACTAAGAGGGCTTAGAAGGAAGAACCTGAAGTTCAGACACTCTTTTGGCAGAAGTGATAGCAACCAGGAAAATAGTCTTCCAGGTCAAAAAGTTTAAATTAGATTTATCTGATGGTTCAAAAGGGGGTTGGATTAAGGCCTGAAGAACAATATTTAAATCTCAAGGAGGAGTAGGATGCTTCATAGGAAGTCTAAGTAAATATAGGTTCATAGGTTCATACTAGGCTATCTGCTCAAGGGCATTTATAAGCCTAGCCCATAGTTATTTGGCTTTCGCCACCCCTTTAGTTTGAATAAAACTATGCCTATTATTTTGCTGTGCCTCTGTCAAGCAGTGACACTGAAGTAATCCCTGGGGTATATCTGCGATCCCCCTCTTGAACAAGGCCAGCGAGGTGCTCTGCCTCACATGTACCGGGATTTTGTTCCACAGCATAGGGAGTCTCTGGGTGATGAATCTGTCCCTCTAGCACGTTCTATTAATAACCGTGTCAAGGTTTAAGTCTCCCGCCCTTGTGGTTCTGAGGGATCTAGATTTTTTGAGGTGAAGCATATTCATCAAATCAGGGTTTGACGTGGCCTTATATGTCAGGCACAGGTCACCTCTGAGCAAGCGGTATGAGACTGAATAGAGCTGGAGTTCTTTCAGTCGGGCAGCATAAGACATATTTTTGAGACCCTTTATCCTTTTGGTGAGGAACTTTTGGGGCATTTCCAGCTGCTGCAGGTGTCGGGTCAGATACATTCCGAATGGGGCATTGTACTCAATCATAGGTCTAATGAGTGATGAGTACAGGGGGACGATGACCTCCCTTGATCTAGATGTGAATCCCTTCATGATCAGGTGGGCAATGTAGAAGGTTTTCCTAGCTACTTTAGCAACATGAGTGTAAAACGAAAGGCTACTGTCAACCTGGGTCCCCAGATCCCTGATGACGACTTCTGTGCTCAGTGGATTGCCACCTATATGGTAGCTAGGGGTAACCTTGTTTTTCCCGAAGGGTATGACTATGCATTTCTTGGCATTTAACTTTAGGCCATGGCTCTGGCACCAGTTATCCGTTTCTGTGAGGCCCTTCTGAAGGATATCTGTGTCAGATGTGTTTTCGACTATGGCGCCCAGTTTGCAGTCATCTGCAAACTTTGTCAGCCATAACCCTCCTGTGTTTGCTTGTACTTCAGAAGAGTAGATGCCGAACAAGAGTGGACCCAGGACTGAGCCCTGTGGGACACCACTTGTGACAGGCTTTGAGTCTGACATGGCTCCAGCAACTCTGACCCTGTGGGTTCTGTCACTTAGCCAGTTTGCAACCCATCTTGTGATGTATGGGTTTACATTCAAGCTGATGAGTTTTTCGATGATACCTGAGTGGGGTATTGTGTCGAAGGCCTTTGCCAGGTCAAGGTAGGCTGTATGGACTGCCTTTCCTCATCAATGGCCTTGGTGACTGTCTCGAAAAAGTCAACCAAGTTTAAAAGGCATGATCTGCCTTTGACAAAGCCAAACTGGGTTGGATCCAAAGTCTGCAAGTTCCCTATGTCTTTATTTATGAGTTCTATTATGATCCTCTCCATGGCTTTGCAGATAAGGCTTGTCAAGCTAATGGGACAGTAATTTCCAGGGTCGGTGGAGGCACCGCCCTTGTGAAGTGGGACCACAGTCGCCATGCGCCACTCCTTGGGTACGTATCCTGAGGTGAGGCTAAGATTAAACAGCTGTCCTAACTGCGGGTTTAATTCCTCATTGAGTTAGTGGAGCACACAGCCGGGGCCACCATCCGGTCCCATGGATGCTGTGTTTTTTGCTTTGGAGAGAGCAGTTCTCACCTGGGCGTTGGAGATGTTTGGGGGCTACAATCCTCTGGTATAGATATCTCTCCTTTTGGGGGGGGAGGGGGGGGGGAGTTTGCACTGAACCTGTCAGCCAGTATGTTGGCAATGTGTGTAGGTTCAGTAATCTTCACATCATTTTGAACTAATTCTGAGCATATCTGGGAGTTTCCTCCTAGGTTTCTAACATAGCTAAAGAAGGCCTTATGATTGTCTTTTGAGTCCTTGGCGATTTTTCTCTCAAAATTTGCCTTGGATGATTTTATGAGAGCTCTTAGTTTTTTACTTATAATGATCAAAGGTGTCTTACCTTTCAAGGATTTTGCTCTATCTTGTAGTAGCTTCCTCCTTTTTGTTGTAGAGCTTGTTTATGGCTGGGGCCCACCAGACTGGACGCTTGCCTTTGGTACAAAGAGTCTTAGTTTTGTTTGGGATTGCCTGATCCATGCAGTCCTGTAGGTGCTGGTGGAAGGCATTTGTAAGTGATTCAGCGGTTTGAGTAATGTTTACCACTGGCTCAGGGGCCTTAAAGGAGACCACACTAGTTTTTAGAAGTGTGAAGTCGGCTTTTGAGAAGTTTTTCACTGTGGTCTTTTTTATTTCAGGTGGGGGCGGGATGAAGACCTCCAGCGAGATTAGTTTATGATCTGATCTCACCATATGTTCCTCATAAAAAGGCTTTACAAAATTTAGAGTACACTAAGGTCAAGTTATTTACTCCTATATGAAAATTAAAAATGGCTGCTAATTGTACTCTGACAGTTGACGAGATAGCCCCTTCGTTGAAAATTGTAGCTAAAAAGTCAAGAACCTTAGAAATTGGTGCTAAAATGGGGTCTAGATTCTTTTTACGTGCACAAAAAACAAATCTTTTACCATTTACTTTTGTAAATTTTTCTAGTGGGAGATCTGTGGGATGATAAAAATATGTGATGGAGAGGGGAGAAGAGTCTTGGCTGTCTAGCAATAAATGGAACCGGAGAAACCATGCTATCAACATGAGGCCTGAAATATCTGGATGACTCATGCCTGTCAGGTGAGACAGTAGGTCTGGGGTTGGATACAGAATCAATGGAAGATGTAGAATATGAGGCCAAAGGAAGGGAAGCCAAATCTGACAAGGTCAGTAAGGGGTAATGAAGATAACTGTGCTCTTCAACTGAGATGCTTTTTGGGGAAATCTGGGAATGATGGGTATAGGGGGTAAGTATAAAGGTGATTGGAGGGCCAATCATGAAGAAGACTCCCCCACTGGGGGGATCAGGGCAAAGAACCTGCTGCACTTGTTGTTGAGGGGAGATGCAAAGAGATCACAGCATGTCTGGCCCCATCAATGGAAAATCCTCTCCACCATTTTCATGTTGAGAGACCACTTGTGAGGCATTAGAATACACTTGCTTAATTTGTCTGCAATCACACTGGATTTCTCTGGAATGTGTTGCTATCAGAAAATGATTGGATGAGACTGCCTACTGCCATATTCTCATAGCTTCTTGACAAAGAGGGGTAAGGTCTGTTTCCCCTTGTTTGTTGATATACCAGACTACTGACTGTCTGAATCACAATAGTCCCAGGTGGAGTGCTTCTTAGAAGGCCTGCAATGCTAGGAGGACAGCTCTCATCTCCAGGACATTGATATGCATGTTGGCTTATTCGGGGGATCATGTACCTCAGACTGTCATCCCCCCCCCCCCCATGAAGTGCCCCTGCACCCAATCTGAGAGGTGTCTGTGGTCATTGTAGCCTTGTGCTGATGAAGAACAAAGGGATGGCCTTCTTGTATCTAACTGGAATGGATCCATCGAAGATGATAATTTTTGCAAGCTTGCATTATTCTGACCTGACTGGATAATGGTTGATTGAGAATAGAACATTGGGTTGCGAGTGTCCTTTGAAGGATTCTCATATGGTACCTTGTCAGTGGTACAAGAATGACTGCCACTGACAG